>NC_056730.1:347342738-347642738 GCF_019279795.1 Protopterus annectens | reverse complement strand
AGAGATTCCTTGATTTTGTCAGTGCAAATGCCTTGGACCAGCTGGTTGACACTCTCACAAGAGGTGAAATATCTTGAACCTGGTATTAACCAATATTAGTAACTACTGCAGTGTCCCTACAGTGTCATCCTCACTGGTAAGATCCGACCACAAAGTGGTCACTTTCGAAGTCATCATCCCCCCCCCCCCCCAGCTAGGGTCAAACAAAAAAACTTCTCCACAGCCAATTACAACCTCCTGAGGGAAGGTGTAAACAGCTTTACAGCCCCCTCCCCCTCCACAGAAACTGGCACATATGTCCAACCCTACACCAAAGAAATATACAAGCATTTATATAGCTGCATGGAATCAGGAATGCCAGACAAAATCATCCTCCCCAAGGAAGAGTAAACCTGTCTAGTGAACATCTGCAATAAATAAACTCTATAATAAAAGGAAAAAAGTTGCAAGCAATCTCTCCTTTGTCTGAACAAGCAAATAAGGTCACTGGTGAAATCCTCTAAGGCTAACTTCGAGCCCAAATTGGCCACATGCACTAAGGACAATCACAAGGCCTTCTTCACATACATCTGCAGTCTCAAAGACAACACTCAAGTCTGCTCTGAATTGGTGGTCAAGAATGCCACATACATAAATGCCATTGATATAGCCAACCTTCTGGCAGACAAGTTTAGTGAAAACTTCACCCCGTCCCCTCATCAGTAAATCAAAACATCCCCAGCACCTGCCCCCCCTCCCTTTATCTCTAGGGAGCAAGTCATCACTGCCCTCTCAAAGGCAAAAAATACAGCCTCTGTGGGACCTGATATCCCAGGCTGCATCCTACATGAACTCAGGCAGGAACTTGTAGCACCATTAGACACCCTATCCAATCAAAGCCTGAGTACTGGCTTCATCCCAGCTGAGTGGAGGACAGCCACAGTCATCCCTTTGCACAAAGGTGGCATGTCCACCAATCCAGAAAATTATAGACCCATCAGCCCAACTAGCCTGATCTGCAAGGCCATGGAGCAGATTATCATGGACCTCATTAACAAGGACATTGTCAACCTCCAAACACTCGATCCCACACAGTTTGGTTTTTTCAAGGAGTGGTCATGGCTGTTAAATTTGTTTGACTTCTTTGAGACAGTCATCAAAGCCAAGGACAAGGGGAAGATGGTGCACACCACCTACGTTGACCTGGCCAAAGCATTTGATATTATTCCTCACTCAGGTGTAATAGATAAACACTCTCAACTAGGCATCAATCCATATGTTACCAGATGGGTAGCAAACTGGCTCACTGATAGAACCCACCTAGTCAAAATAGGGGAAGCCATCTCAAGCAGTAGACCCGTAACGTTTGGTATACCCCAGCAACCAATCTTGGGGCCTCTGTTGTTTGGGATACACTTTTCTGAAGTGCAGGCCAAAACCAATGGGCTATGGCTGACCAAGTTTGCAGATGACTGCAAGCTGGATGCTGTCTTCAATTCCCATAGTGATGTGGACATCCTCCAAGAGGGCCTCACCCAAACAAATGACTGCTGCCAGAAACGTGGCCTCAAACTGAATGGCAAAAAATGTATCACCATCCCTTTTTGGGAGAGTGATGTCCCCACAAATTATCACATTAATAACAAGGTCCAAAGCAGGCAATCAGTCATGAGGGACTTGGGCACCCAGGTTGATATCAAACTGACTTTTGACCAACATACTGCCTCCGTTGTACAGAAAGCTTTCTACATGGCCCACCTCATTAGTAAGGGTATCTCATCCAGGGACAAGGAGGTTATAACATCCCTGTATTCTTCCCTTATAAGACCCATTATTGAGTACAATGTCCCTGTCGGCAGGTACCTCATAAAGCACATGCAGCAGCTGGAGAGACCACAGAGGTTCCTCACCAGGAGAATCCAGGGTCTCAATCATTGGGTTCTGATGAAGTCCCTACAATAGGGAAGAATGCAGTCAACCAGTGTGTGGTACAATAAAGCTATTTTGGATTTTACCAGTTGCTGTGAAGGTTTTAGCAGTGTCTCAGTCATCTACCCCACACTGATAGGCTAAAGGTCCTGTCCCTCTTCTCAGTCTCATACAGACTCCTCAGAGGTGACATCTGTCTGGCATACAAAGCAATCTCAGACCTAGCTTTGATGGGACTGCTGCATATCTGCAAGTCAAGCTCCACTCGAGTAAGCCACACATGCGACCTCAACCTGGTCTATGACATCAATAGAACTTGTTGACAGGACAGATTTGAGTCCCAGAGACTCCCCCTTCTGTGGATTAACCTTTTTTAAGTGCAACCTGGATAACTGGATGGAGAACAGAAAATACATCACTGGGGACCCACCTGTGTCCCTGCTGGACAGGGGCATTGGGTGCTGACTTGTCGGAACATGGGCAAAATTCTTGGCTAGGCTTGTAAGGGCATCAGGGTCAATAGCCTAGTAACTTCCTATGATCCTATGAGTTTACTGGACAACAGATTGGTGAAGTGAAAGAGGTCTGAAGAATCTGTTAGATATGGTCACATAATTGGGTGTCCTCTGATATATCTGCATTGATGAATGAGTAGATAGGGAATGATATATGAGGAGAGAGAACAGAAAGAGAGAAAGTGTGGAGAAAATAACAGAAATAATCTCAGAATAAATTAAGTAATGTTTTATATGAGCAAATGAGCAGAATCTAATTTGCAATGAGAAAAAATACTTCAGTCTGTTGACTTAGGAGGATCACAAAAGGGAGATATTGAATGTAACTATATTTGACTGAGACATTATCTTTTACATTTTTCAGACTTCTGCAGATATATCCGTTATTCTTAATAGCATTTTGTATTTTTTACTAAAGAGATCAGTTGCAAACTAAATATGAATAAAGCTGTGATCCTTTATTTTTTTTTTAAACTTTGTTTTTATTTTGTAAATGCCACTCCTTAAAGGCCGCTAGCCATATGAAGTATTTTAGGATTATCTGCTACTATCCACTTTTACTGCTTATTACTCCCACTTAGAATAATATCAAAAATGACTGTAAGTGATGGAAAAGCTATTTTTCCTTTAATCAATATGAATGTTTTTCAAAGGTATTCTTTCAGTTGAACTCTTTCCTCTGTGTAAATTATTCCTAATTGTTTCACTTATGGCATTTTGACAACTGTCATTACTTTCCTTCCAACCCATAAATAACCTAAACAGTGTTTGATAGACTTATGGCTTCTAAACCCAGAAGAAACATGAAATTGCCCAGTTTGTATTTCATTATTTAATTTCCATGTGGTTAAGTTATTAAGGCTTGTTAATTATAATCCTAGGAGAAAGCTGTGTGTGCTACAAAGGTTCAAACTTCTTCATAAACACATAATTCTTAAGAAACGTAGATCAGTATCAGTTTCTTGTCTTAATTTGATGTGCTTCTCTGATTAGTTATTTATGAAGCTTCTGCAAAATGAGAATACAGCATCTCAGAATAAAACAAAATAAAATGTCATGGGCATTCAAAGACATGTAGCTAAAACTGTAGTTTTATTGGCCATTTTGGGTCAATTCCAAACTCCTTGATCTCTCCCTCTTAAAACCCTGCTGCCTCGTGGTTTTGGCATCTTTCCAGGCTTGATAGTTGTTGCTGAAGCACCTATCAAGGAGAAAATGCTGAGAGAAGAAGAAGAAGAATTTTTTCATTTTCTTTATTTTTTTGTGATTTTTTTTTTCTTAATCGCTGCTCGCTTAGTTTCTTTTCTTTAGTTCATACTTGGTATTTGTCTTGATATCTGTATTAGAAACAGTATTGCATTTCCGGTATTGCAATTTTTTAATTTATTTATTGTTTTATATGCATTTTTTTTTTTTTTTGCATTTTACTAATTTGGGGCCAATAGCACTCATTTGTCTGGTCATTTGCAATTTTAATGTCTGACTTTTTTATTTTTGCTGTGTATCTCTCTCTGCTACCTTTTAAAAAAAAAAAAAAAAAAAAAATTTTTTTTTTCCACTTTGTGAAATTTAAAAGTTCAGAGATGGAAGTCTGCCAGTGCTTGGCTGTTCTTAAGTTCTTGGAGGCCAGTGCTTCAAGGGGAAAGAGTGGAAGTCTTTGTGTTCATCAGTGGCAGTGATTAACACTGAATCTGGCTAATTTCAGGCCTAGATGCCTTCACAAAGCTTAACTGCTTTTTTTTCATTTCAGGCAGCTTAAACGCTTTTTTGCGCGATTTTTTTTCTAGCTCCGGCTTTAAAGCTGGCTCTTTTACCAAACTTCCACTAACTTTCCAAACTGTTCTATTTTCAGCCCCTATTTTTCATTCTAAAGCCCCTGCAAAACTTTATATTTTATAATCTTAAAAGCACCTAATAATTAAACTTACTTAAATCTAACTCTCCTTAGTACACTCCTATTAAACCTTTTCCTTACTTCAAAACTACACTGTCTGGTACTGTTGCATGTCCAATAGCTTCAGTCAAGCTCCAGTCCAGCTATCTGGCTTACTGTTTTATCAGTTTACATGAGTCACTGTTACCACCCTCCTATCCCCATCTGGCTCTGACTCCTCCCATCAAACCAAAATACAACAAACTGGAGAGACAGTACAAACTAACCAAACTCTCATAACTCAAACCAAATATAGGCAGCCACCAGAGCCAGAGGGAGGCTGACACATTGACGGCCTCACATCAGCAAACCAAACACACAAAACAAGGTAACCACACACCACACAAAAACAAATCTGCCAAAGGCATACAATATAAAAACAAACCAAACACACAGACCAACAAAAACCAAGCAAAGCTGCATACCAACATCTCACATATTTTCACATATTTTCCAAAAGTGCCACACACAAGCCCAAAGCAGCCCACAACAAACAACACTAACATAAATTATATAAGGGACTCCCACACTCAGACACACCTTACAACCTAAACAACACACCTAAACACACTTGAAATGGGAGTTCTGTGTAGACACACACAGTGTCCCTCTCACATAACTGAACAAGACAGGCCATACAAAAACAAAAACAACTGGAACCACTGTCCATAACACAACACATGAGAGTGATCTGGGAGCATACTATGAACATAGCATAGACCATACTATGATCGACTCATGAAGGGGTAGCCCAGACCCTGGACTACATGAAAGGGAGTATGACCTGCCCTCATTTAGAAATGTAGCCCAGACAGAAAGTGTCATCCTTGGCATAAGTATCATCGTCTCCTGGGAGATGGTGCCACAGTAGTATGCTCAGATTATGATTATGAACACATGGCCTGGCTAAAACATTGGATTCTAGTGCATGCTCTGTCACCTGCTGTCCTACCCGGCTAAGCCATTTGAACTCACCTCACCCGCTGAGCTTAAAGGCGGGTGCACCTGTAGACAAACTGCACTCAAAAGACAAGAAAGCGTAAACACCCAAAAAGGCCAAAAGGAGAATAACAACAAGGTGCAGCCACTCACCTCACCTCCATAGACAAGACAAGACTGATAGATAACACTCTTCTCAGTAAAAGTAACTGTACGCTGTTCAGGGCCAAAGCAGCTTTTTTTCACTCGTAATGCTGGCATCCATATAAAACAAGTGACCATATCAGAGTTCTACAGGAGGGCCAACCACACAATCGGACCACTACTACAAGAAGCTACAGTGACTTAATCCTTACCATCCATGACATAGCGCAGTTATTCAAAAACCACCCATAGGAAGGGTGATACAGTATCAGAACCACATTCAATAGAACATCTGCTCCAGGTTAAATATGGGAACTTCAACTATAGAATTAGAGCCTCTCACATTTACTGCTGTAGCACTTTCCCCCCCCAAACATCGGAAAGAGAACATCTTCCTAACACAACTGGTGCAATATGAAAACTAATATTCATAAACACAAGGTTTGCAAAACTCGACTGGGACAACTCACACAAGAAAGAGTCCTGACCAAAACTCTCACACCATCCCATTAATGGGAACTATGTTGGTATATGGTCATGGATCCTGACATTAATATCACTGGATATCAAAATCTCAATTGGTGTCCATACCCCCAAAACACCAACATAAAAATTAAGCTCAAGCAAAATTCTCAATGTCAAAATTCAGGAGATTCGAAACTATGTTATCGAGGATATCACAAAATACTGCCCAAAATTTATCCTGGAAAAATTTCACTTCTTCTGAAAGAATAAGAATGGATCAGTTATCAGAATTAATCATAAAATACCTTAAAAAACAAGAAAAGCATGGAATATGTTCTAAACCCAAAAAGCCTTGACATATAAGCACTAGGCAAGCTTACAGTCTCATGGAAAAATCTAAGGAATAGCAAAAAAGAATTAAGCTCTGACCAAATACAAATAAGATAGTCCAAAGTCAAATCAAGCTTCTGGTAGGCTATCTAAAAGAAGGCTCTGAGTTAGTAATAAAATGACTACAACAAAAAAGATAATATCCATCATTAGCAAAAGTGACAAAGGATCCCTTCAAAGAAAATAGAAAAGATGAAAAAATTATCAAAATGAATGATAAACAACATCACAGACAAGACATTCAAAAACTATCCCAAAAAGACACAGCAGATTCAACTCCCAGATACCAAAAAATACACTGTCTACACAGACAAAAACCAAGAAGAACTAGACAAGTACATAGTCACTGTGGACATTTCAAATGCACAGGGATGAGCCCCACAACATATAATGTCTAACCCTTGACAATCTAAGCAAACTCCCAGTGCCAAATATTACACAGGGAAAACTACAGCCCAAAAGGGAAGTAACGGTCATTTCGAAAGTTATTACATCTGCTTGACACAGAACTCATACCAAAAATGTGGTCACTGTTCCCACTCAGGATCCCAACCACATTCCTAGCCTGCAGACCCTGTTCGACACCAAGGACTTTCAAAGAGGGAAGGCACTCATAAGGTGGAATGGAGAGAAGTTTAAAGAACAGCCACACCTATGCATCGCAAAAAATTTTCAAACATGGCTAGCATATGCACCCTAAATAAGCTCACCTCTACTTACCCGACCCAAGGAAATAGATTTAAGAGAGTCCACCCATAGACCCAATTGGGTCAAGAGAAGCTTTGACGTTGCCAGGCCCACATAAGACGGATTAGGTACCTCACCAGCAAACCTTCCCACCTGGGTAGTACTCACAAAGCTACTTTCGAGCATCATAGCCCACACAGCAGCTTACGTATACAAGGCATCACTTCTAAGATCTCCAGCTATCCTCCTCCCCCTCTATTAGCTACATGGTTGCAAACTGGCTTTGCCAGCTGACTGAGGTGACCAGTATAATCGGTGCTTCGGATGAATGCTAATTGTTAAAAAATTGGCTAGGTAGTGGCCTCAAGTACAGACTAATACACAGTAAAAATAAAATTTGGGAAATACAGATAGAGGTGAGTTGACCAACATAGATCGAGTTAAGAGTGGACCAGAGCTCATAGCTTCCACAAAGACCACACCCATAGATTTGCATCAACAAAGTGGTTAGAAAGAGAAGTAAATACTGGATGCCCATCTGGCCCAAACCGCTAAACAATCACATTGAAATGCACATTGTGAAAACCATTAAAGCAAGCCTATAATAACAAGACCTGGCTCACCAATTAGAAACCTACTGCAAACAGGCAGTAAGAGAGAGGCACAGAAAAGACCCTCTACTCATGACAAAGGGAGTTCACTCCAGCTACTGCCTTGGCCTAGAGAAGGGAGAGGTGCCTCCACTTACATCACCACTCAGAAAAAGAAGTCAACCAAATGCCCCACAGCTGACCCTCCAGGAAATCAACCTCATACAAAAAATGCCAGTGGATCCAGAAACTCCGACATTCATATCAACTGCTGGCCAGCACCTGGAACAGAGTCTGGCCATGTTAGGGTCTCCTCTGCTCAAAACCCTCTTTAGCCTCTAAGAGGATCGTCCCTCTGCAAGCCAGCTTCACTCAGAATCTTCCAGATCCAGACAGGGGGTATGCAACTCACCTTAAAAGTAGATCTCTTGATTTGGTCCATGTGCTGCAATGTCCTGACTTTAAAAAGGGTGGCGAGATACCTACACCAGGGTACTAGCTTGTACAGTCCACCCTGCCTATAATACAGGGAAGCAGCCAGGAACACTCTCCCTCTCTTAGAGACATCTTATGAGTAGACCTTCTATAAAGAGGCACAGTCCCCTGGGAAGAGAACACTGCAATATCCTTAAGGGGTAATTTGCATATATCACACAGACAGACCTCCACTAAAAGAGGTTTAAAATATTACAGAAAGACTCTAACTTAGGTGGGTCTTTCTTAAAGATTTTAATACATGATTTGTCAGTATGACATTTTTACCTTTTGATTTGGATTTCCTTAATATTAGAGACATATTTAACTGTTACGAATGATTTTCTCTAAGCCATATTGTTAATTTTTTTCACAATTTTCTATTGTTATAAATAAATAAATAAATAAATAAATAAATAAAATAAATACATTTGAGATCTACATCTGGCACCATGTATAGGAATATGTATCTTGCAAACTTTTCTGTTATGGTTAATATAATTAAAGTAGCTATAACATAGTCTGATTTATCAGCTAAACAGCTTACTTGGGACTTGCTTTGATCCACTGTGCAGTCACTTTTCTTCATATAGCAAACGTTAATTGATTCCTAATGCTGTGTCAGAGAAATTTGCTTTAAGAAAGTTTCATTGTAAATTAATGTATGTATTCGCTGACTGATAACCACCTGAATTAATTCTGAATGGGGCAAGAGTTCATTGGATGTACATATACATTACACAGTACACACAGACATGGAGACATGTATACGCCCATACACAAACACACACACACACACATACACGGTAAACACATCTATGGGCAATTTGTTGTGCTGGCAGGTCAACCACGGCACATCAACAGGAATATGTGTAGAAATATGAGCAAGATACAGGTAGGACATGCAGACTTTGTACATGAGGCAACACAGAGCCAAGCAATGTGAGGCAGCAGTACCAAACTAATATGCCACTGTACCACCTATTAACTATAAACTCTTTCTTTCCAAATTCTGTTCTGATTTACTGGTTGTATGTATCTCCTCACTGTGCTTTCCATGATCCCCCATGCTATGATTATTGACAAGTTTTCTACCTTAATGTTAACACATATGCAGTTTGCTAGATAGCTAACTGGAATCTGATAGAGCATTGTTAATTATTGCGAACTGGGAATGGTAATCATATCCCAATTTGATGCTCAAATCTCCATTAAGGGCTGGAGCAAATAAAACCTTGGTGAAATGATAATAGGATTACCTGCAATGCCGAGAAATGCAGCACGGTTTCCTTTGGTAAATCTAATATCACCATTGCACATTATGTAGGCAGCATTCTATTTTAATATGACCAGGTCATCATGGACTTAGTTACATATGTTGATAACAAACTCTCTTTTGACCATTACCTCTGTTGTGGTTAGAAATTTCTTCTACTTTGGGCAACTTATCCATCTCATGCCTCTCAAGTCTTACCTTCACAGTTATGAAAAGAACCAAATATATTTGAAGAAAAGGCTTGTGAATTAGAAAATGTATTTAAGTGACACTGATGTTAACTTAGAGCCTCTTAAAATACTTTTCTGCTTTATCTGACCCCAAAGTGTAGAAGAATAAAACCCTGGCTGTGGTCCAGACAACACATATTCTACTAGTGGCACATGTTGTAGAGAGTCCAGTGAGGATGGGAGAGAGCAGCTGACCCTGTTTCATCCATCCTGAGGAGGCAGCCTGGCATTAATAGCATAGTGAGCTCCATGCAGCAAGTGGTGAGACACTTGGCTGGGTAGTCATACTAGAGTGGAAGTGTGCATGCATCTCCTAAAGTCAGCCATAATGGAGCCCACATGGCTCCTGGGGGGAGGGATAGGACATATTGGAAAATCCCTACACAGAAGTATGACACATTAACAGTGTCCTTGATGTCTTCACTGGCTCCAGACCACAGGTTTTATAGATCTAAGGAGAGCTAAGATGGGTTCAGTGCCCCCACTGAATGGGAGCAGCTGGCAGTAGCTGATAATCAGCTGCAGGAAACCAAAAAATAATTCCCACTCTTAGGAGGGATGGAAGAAAATTTTGACAATAAATTGGGGGTGTCTTTCCAAAATTTTGACAGTTGAAAAGAATGAGCTTTAATGGCACCTTCTTATCATCCACAGAAGTTATAGTTCCACTTTATTCCTTTTTTACTAACTCCACTATTGAATATAGGTACCTTGCTGTGCACCTAAAGCAACTTGACAGATCCAAAATTTCTTCAATAAAAGGCTGTCATGTCTTGGTACACTTAGCTACCCTGAATACAAAGCTGAGTGCTATTTATAGATTAACTACTAATTTTGCTATTTTTTAACATTGCTTCAATTTATATAGTATGGATTTTGAAGGTTAGTAGGCCTGGGCTTGCATACAACAGGGTTCTAATCAGAAAAATTTGACCAATAGGAATGAAGAGTCTAAGAGGTGTGGTGTTGCTTTTCATGATATGTCTTGATTTTGGTTGTTTGTCTATGTGATGTACTCTGTGAGAAAGTCACATTTTAAGTCATTGTCTACAATAATTCCTATCTATATTTTCTGAGAAACGTACTCTATTGAGGTACTATTTAAGGATGCAATACATACACGCATGCACACACACACACACACACACACACACACACACACACACACACACACACACACACACACACACACACACACACACACACACACACACACACACACACACACACGCACACACACACACACACACACACACACATATAGATAGTTAAATAGATGTGGGTGCGCTGTCTTAGGATAGCTTCTGTATTTATTATATTTGTTTTGTTGTTTTTTTGGGGGGTTAGCAGTAGTTTTGATTTTATAAGCCATGTGTCAAGTTTCTGAAAGATCTATTGTGTTGTTATCAAGCTTTAATTTATTGTAGGTGCTGAGAGTATGAGTTGGGTCATCTGCATACTGTTCTATGTGCCATCTTTCTGTGACTATGTGGATGTCATTTATGAATACAGTGAAAAGGAATAAGATTAGAAAGACCCTTAAAGCACTCCAACTATAACTGATAAATACAAGGAATTTATGGTTTACCAGATTACACACTGAGTACATTGCTTTAACAGCTTTAAAACAGATTTATAATTATAAAGGTAAACCCAGTGTTGGAGTCTTTCAAGCTTTAAAAGATACAGCATAAAAAGCATTTTCCAGATCTAGGAAAAGGGGCATAACCAATTATTCCTGATTTTTTATCAGCTGATGTAAAGCAAATAGTGCTATTTTGATATCCAAGAATGTGATACAAGTGCTACCCATTCTATTCCCAATGCAATTACACCACAGATTTAAGCCTCATCAGCATGAACCTATGTGAGGCCAGGAGCACAATATGTCATTATATGGACCCTTGGCTTTGTATTTGATGGTGACTTGGTGCCTAGCTCATCTGCAAGATTACCATTTACAGGCTACCTTGCTGTCACCCTATGCACATGTGTTCTTGATGTAGAATCTGGGAAAGGTACTCAGAATGCTCCCACTCAGAAAATTTAGAGTCCCCATGATGGCACGAAAGAACCCAATGTGTTTTACAGCATGCATGCACAGGCTGCCTCAGAGGTGTTCTCCCTGGCATTGTTGTGTTGTTGTGTATATGCCTTTATGCCAATGGTGCTTTACATGTACATGGAACATAGGCCACAATGTTGTGTTTTTCTGACATTTATTGTGAGGATACCATGATGCTCATGGTGCTGTTCTGTCTTGACACACAAGCTTGCCATGTGTATACCTGTGACATATACAATGTGGATACCCAAATACTCATGCTTCCATTCATCCTATGGGTTCACAGCCTGACTTGTGGCATGTGCTGCCTTGTCTGAAACGTCAGCCCAGCTGTAGCCTTGGCTCTTAGTCTTGTGTTTACTCAGTACACTGCCAACACAGCTTGAGTGATGAGCTGCAACTCAACACACCTTATATGGTCTTCAGAGGAACATTGGGCACATGCTAACAGCCACATGATCCTATGAATTACACACCTGTTAGCACCATGGACAGTATTCAGTGTCACTTCTGGTATTCAGCAAGGAGGCCATTTGTGAATCTAGGTATCTGTTATTGACCTATAGATGCCGTTTTAGGCAGAGTATCAGTGAAACTATTTGTTGACCTTTTGTTTTCATTTATAGTGTAGATGCATGACATCTTTTATTATTTAATTAATCTGTGATCCCACTCCATTGATAAATTAACAGGGAAAATAATTCCATTAGATTGCCTATTAACTAATAACCCAACCTATGCAGTAAATCAGGGGTCTTACAAAACTCATTATGTAACCACAACACAATACCGCAGCATCAAACCATGGTACAAAATAACAAATACATTGGGATCTGAAACAAAAATAAGTTTTGTGAATACATATTTGAAGACAGAATTCAAGTAATGTAACTGAATGCATACAAGCCACCTGCTTCTAGCTGAAGCATCATTTATTTTAACTCATCATTTCTACATATTCTTATCGCCTAGTTAAGCTCCATTTTCCCTTATCCAAAAAAAAAAGAAAAAAACATGCACATTTCAGCGCTGTGACTAACACATGACATACCCAGGAATCACAAACAAACTTGCAATATCATAGAGGTTAATGAAGGCACGTAAACAACATAACAAAAATGTAAAAGATAATACTACATAAACCTTTAAATAATTATAAAAGTAACCCTAAATGAATCTGGAATTCAGTAAACATCTATAAAGGCAGCCAACCCAATTTGTGTCCATATGACAACACCTTTACCACTGTTGTAACTTAAATAGTCATGTTATATATGGCAGAATACTGCAGCATCTTTAATACAGCGATAAAACATTCCTATCTCAGAACAATCTTTACTGCAGATTCAGTGCCATCTGATTCTAACAAAATGTTTGTAAGAAAATTAAAATCCACTTCATTAGCCTCTGATAATCTTCATTCAGAATATATCTGAATAGCTGCCACTGAAAATACTTGCAAAGTATCAATATCTCAGTAGATGTAGCAGTAAATCCACTTCTATGGAAACAGTCATTTGCCATTCCTATACGTAAATGGCCTTTCTGAGGATTTTTCAGACTAGAGACATATAGCCATTCTATCGTTTCTATCTAAACAAAAACTAAAAAAGACATACAAAGGCAAATTTTCAAATATCTAAATAGCTCTACTTGTTTTACTTCTGTTGATAAAAAAGTCATGGTTAATTGCCATGCCTAATTTTTTTGTAGCACAGTGCTTTTCACACAGTATCTGATCACATAATACTTGAAAGACTCTACAACATGGAGTTATCTAAAAAATTAATAATTTGTTTCAGAGGTATTTACATAAATGTACACAGTGTGTACAGTGTGTGTGTGTTTGTGTGTGTGTGGTTTGTGTAAGAGATAGTGGTTTCATTGTCTGCATTTGTTTATGGTGGAACCTATTCGTGGTTTGTGTAACAGATCGTGGTTTCATTGTCTGCATTTATTTATTGTGGAACCTATTCGTGGTTTGTGTAACAGATCGTGGTTTCACTGTCTGCCTTTGTTTATGGTGGAACCTATTCGTGGTTTGTGTAACAGATCGTGGTTTCACTGTCTGCATTTATTTATGGTGGAACCTATTCATGTTTTAGATCATCCACAAGCAGCATACCCGGTGAGCAGCAACACTTCTCTCCTAGAGACTTTCTAGTCTTAAGTTTTCTGAATTGCATTTGACCTCCTCAGTTTTTAATGGAAATTTGTCCGACTCATTTATTACCAGGTCTCTGAATTCTATTCATAATCTTTAGTCAGAGTATCAGTGATTTCTTTGGTAGTTTCTGTTGTAATCAACAATTGGCCTATTTCTGCTGCAAAGTGCATCTCCAGATAATAATCATGACTGAAATCCTCATTAAGTGGCACTAGAATGCTGTGGCCTTTCAGCAAGTTTAAGTTAATTCTGTCTTAAAAAGCTGTGCGCAAAAATAATTATGAAATGAAGGATGGAACAGATGGCAACATATGTCAGCTTGCAAGGTCTCACAGCATTCGTATTTTGCAGAAGCTCTTCAAATTAGAAGAAACAGAAACAGTGAGAAACAGACACTGCTGCTTTGATGTAAATTCTTACCCTTCTTGGAAGCTCTTTAAAAGAACCCAGCAGTCAATTTGCCAGTCTGACTCGGCTCCAACTCTGTTAACAAGTATTTATACTGCTTGGCCAATTATTCAAGATCTTAGTTGCATAATACTGGTTCAGTAAATCAATAAAATGAAATAAAATAAAGCATCTTATTGTAATTAGCACAGGTTGATTTTGTTAAAGAGCAGATTCCCGTAGTCTAAGGTTTGAATTCTTCAGCCTCTTTATGCCTACTGTGTGACTCACTTAACCAAACAGTGCTTCTGGGCCGAGTGTGAACCACTTTGGTGTAAATCAGTGCTCGACCCTGCTTAAATAAATGAATGAATGAATAGATGGTTTTTGACTTCATCTAGTTTATCAAAAGCTACCCCAGCTCTGTTGCAGATCATTCATAGGTAAGTACTACGCTATCTGCCTTTGTGGACCTTTTTAAGCCTAACTAATTTCCCTTCTAAATGTGAGAATCAGACTTTGTATTTTGTTTCTGGGATGTAAACACCTTAACCATTACACCAACCCTCAACCCATTAACTCAGCACTATCAGAAACAGACTTGGCATTAACTGTTTTAGATGCCACAACTGTTTTCATAATTCCTACTGTTTGTAAAAAATATTGTGCAAATGTTTAGGGGTTCTACATTCGCAGTTCTTCCCTGTGAAGGTCTGTATATTTATTCCTAGCATTTGTTGTTGAATGACCCTATAATCGACCGTCAATAACCCAAATACTGGTGACTTTTGTAGTCTGTCACTGGCTAAGCACTTAAGCATTAATTCCTTTTTGCTAACCAGATAAGTTGAGATGAACAACTTTCAACTATGACCTGAAGATGTAGTAAAAGAAAAATGAATAAAATGCAAGCAGTGTATCACAAGTATATTCAAATAATAAATTATAAAACAAAAGCATCAAAATATGCAAAAGAAAGACTACTGAATGGACATACCATCCTAACAGTCACATTATGAAACTGTTACTATAACAATTTCTAGTTCTGACGCAGACAGATCAGCAGAGTAAAGCAATTTTGTTTTTATAAGTACATGTTTTCATAAATACATTTTCCTTTCTACCTAATGGGTAACACACTCATCTTTGGTGCAGAAGGCTGTCGGTTCTATTCCCACACCAGGCAGATCGATTGCTGACACTGAGTGCAGCATAAGGGGGTATGGGTGCTGCATTCCTGAGGGCATCATCCTTTGGATGATATGTTAAACTGAGGTCTCATCTACCTGAGTTGCTGGTAGCTCAGGTGTATATAAAAGATTCCATGGCATCCTTAGTTGTATAAATACCACCTCAGGTCTCCCTGAAAAGAGGACATTAGCCCAGTAGGACTAACCTGATCAACAAAAGATAAATGAATACCCTAATATTAACAGGTCATGTTTTTGTCTTATTTTTAATGTGATTTTAATTATTGACTTGCAGGGCTGCATTCCCTAGAGGATTTCCAAGCGAGTATTCCTTTGTGACAACCTTTCGGATGCCTGTTGCAACGATTAATACTCACTGGACCCTCTGGATGATCATCGATTCATTTGGAAATGAAGAAGTAGGAGTGCGGCTTAATGGTCGGACAAAGTCTCTGGAGTTTTTTTATAGAGGATTGAATGGGCGTCTTCAGACAAAAACATTCCCGTATTTGCAATTTTTGTATGACAACGAGTGGCATAAACTTATAATCAGTGTGACAAAAGACTCAGTTACCTTGTCTGTTGATTGTATTACAATAGACACTTTGAAGACAACTAAAAAAGCAAATGTTAAACTTGACGGTTTTGCTGTACTAGGAAAACTGAAGGATACTCTTTGGATTTCAGTGCCGGTAAGTGCAAAGTTATAATACTGTGCATAAGTACTTCCTGCATGTATATTCTTCTTTCATAAACTAAATGGTCACTGTAAATACTTGTAACTGATAATATGATTAATAATAATTTTTTTTCAGAGTACAGGTGTTGTCTATTTACTCTCTGTCTCTTCAATTGTTTCAATCTTTCTGCAGTAATAAGCTAAGTAAATTTCTCTTTATAAGCAAAGCAGATATTTCACACTTCAATAAATCAAGGAAGCTAATCATACTGTAATGACAGTTTTTGTTCACTAGTTTTCCTATTTATTTATATTAATCAGATATTGCATTATATTCATCATATGTAAATATACCATATAGAATTCAAAAGGTTTAGTTAGGATATCCCATTTATCCTGTGACAAAAAAGTACATCAAACATTTTATACCTAGATGCTATACCTTTTTTATAAGTTGTACAACATAGAATTATTTCTTTACTACTGTAGACATGTGATTGTGAAATGCTCAATTACTGTCTATGTGTGTCCACAAGTCCCTAACTACTGGGTCATCTCTTAGGGGTGTGTTGTCAATATGATACTTATCAGGAGTGGATGACTTCCCGAAGGACACTACTATGAATTTCTTGGCATTTACTTTTAGTCCATGGCTCTGACACAAGTTATTTGATTGTGTCAGCCCTTTCTGGAGAATATTTGTGTCAGTGGGGAATTCTGTGACTGCTCCTAATTTGCAATAATCTGCCAGTTTAATCAACCTGAGACCCTTGGCATTTGCCTTGATTTCAGAGAAAAAATACCAAAAAGGAGCAGTCCCAGGACCAATCGCTGAGGGACTCCACTTGTGATGGACTTCTTTGGAGAGGTGACTCCCCAGTTATAACATCCTGGGTCTTGTCTGTGAGCCTCCTGACTATCCACTGGGTGAGATAAGGGTTTATACATAACCTCTTGAGTTTGTCAATAATGCTTGACTGGGGTATTGTGTTAAATGCATTGGACAAGTCAAGGTAGGAAGTGTGAACAGTTTTGCCCTCATCCATTGCTTTTCTGAATTTCTCAGAGAAGTCCAACAGGTTGAGTAGGCATGACCTCTCTTATCATAGGGTCATAGGAAGCTACTAGGCTACAAGCCTAGCCAAGTTCTACCCTTATTTCCACGATCAGCAGCTATTACCCCTGTCCAAGAGGGACACAGGTGGAATGCCCGGGGTGAATTTACGGTTATCCATTAAATCACCCAGATTGCGTTTGAAGAGAGCCAATGAGGTGCTCTATTTGACATGAAGTAGGAGTCTGTTCCATGGGTGTGGTAACAGCTGGGAGACAAATCTGTCCCTAAAGCAGGTTCTATTAATGTCACATACCAGGTTAAGGTCTTTAGAGTGAGGTTAAGGTCTTTAGACTTTGATGAAACCAAATTTGTTTAGATCATTTCTATGATAATTCTTTCCATGGCTTTGCATATGAGACTAGTGAGACTTATGGGTCTGTACTTTCCAGGGTTTGTAGATGGCCCACCTTTGTGCAGATGGATGACTGTTGCTGTTCTCCATTCATGAGGCATGAAGCCTGTTTGGATGCTACAGTTAAAAAGCAATTCCAGAGGGCCTGATAGGTCATGTTTCATGCTATTTAGAAGGCATCCTGGGATATTGTTTGGGCCCATTGATGCAGTGTTCTTGGCCTTAGAGAGACCATTAAGGACCTGTTCCCTGGTGATAGCAGGGGAGGTACATTTGATGGCATTTCCTGAGGGGAAGTTGAGGGGAGAGACGGGTAAAGTTAGAGATTAATTTTTCATCTAGTAGGCTTGCTATATCTTCTGGCTCAGTATAGGTGGCTCCGTTAACAATGAGATCTGGACAGTATTGTGTATTGCCTTCAAGGTTGAGGTTGTGGACATAGCTAAGCAATGCCTTGTGGTTGTCCTTGGCTTGGGAGGCCAAATTTACCTTAAATTTGGCTTTGGTAGACATTACTTGTCTTTTGAGTTGTTTATTTAGTTTGAAAAGTGTGCTTTTATCCTGCTGGGGCTGTGCCTCCTGATTTTTGCCATGATTCTCTTTCTTCTGTTATACAGCCTATTGATGTTGTGATTCCACCAGGGTGGCTTGTTTTTTGAGTTAGTTATGTACTTCTTCCTGGTGGGTACTGCTTCCTCTAAGCAACTATTAGCATGCTTGTACAGGGTTCCTGTGAACAGTTCTGTGTAGGCAGTAGTGTTTTCAGGGTTTATGGGGGCTTGAAATTTTCCCAAAGAAAGCCTCTGCAAGTAAGGCATCTGCAGGGTCCTAAAACACTATTGTAAACCAGAAGTATGACCAGCAGACAGTGGAGACCAAAATAAATATATAAAGTGTATCAAACACAAGCAGACCAGTTTCGGCTTGTATATAGCACAAAGCCTTTATCAATGTGAAAAAAACATAAAATATAATACTACTGACAACCTAACTGACATTAGGAGTGCTTTTATGTGAAAGCTTTGCCTCCTGTTACATTGTGGTAAGTCATCTTTCACATACCATATCAGTTTGTTTGAAAATTAGCTGGTTGTTGGTGAATATGAGGCAATTTCTGCATTGCCTCAGGATGCCCATACCCACCAAGCTGATAGTAGAAAAGTTCATATCCATGGCAACAGGTCCTTTTTTATTGATTAGATGGTTGCAATGAGACTATGATGTCAGGAATATATAATTTGTGTATCTACCTGTGTGCAACTAGGTATTGGTAAAATTTCAAGGGAGCATTTACAGGAAAAAATGTCAACTCAAGGTGTCTATGTGTATGCAAACACTTGTGTGGAAAGTAATAAGCAGATGCTGATGATTTATGGATGAAGTATTTAGGGAGATATTCTGAAGTTAGGTCCCACAGCAGCTCATCAGTTAAGAATGAATTGGGTGGGCATAACAAAAACATGATAGTCAGCAGGTACGGGTGAAGAAAACGCAGTAGAAAAATGCAGTTTTTAACTGTCATTTTATTCTGATATTTGCTGGGTTTGAGTTCCAAAGTTTACCAGTTTGTGCAGTTTACAGAGAATTACATTATGATTTTTTAGATTTTTTATTGCTTTCTTGATATTAATTAACTGCACACAGTTCTCTATATGGTTTGTACTAGCTTAATAATCGACTGATAGCAGGACAATTTTTTTTAGGTATAGATGATATTGTGTGCAGTTTTAAGGCGAGAACCTTCTAGTAGATTTTGTAATGCTAACCAGTTAAGGAACTTTAGAACAACACATTAACATGCTCTGTTGATGTTGCTACTTCTAAATTGTGCATTTTTATTATATCTTTGCTCCAGTTTCACCAGCTGTCAGAACTATAAGTTTTTGAAGATTGATGAGGCATAGAGAAGACTTGGGGATAGAGTGGTGTGAACTGTGGTCTTTCATGTATGCAGTGGCGGCTGGTGACTTCAAATCAAAGGGGGGCTGCAGGAGACAGCTGAATGGATTGGGCCAATAGGAGGGGTGTGGTCAACTGCAAAGGGGTGGAGCTATGCTCAAAACCACAAAAACTGGGACTTTAATTAAATACGCTGCCCTGGGTGCCAAACCATCATTATGAGAAAAAAATATTTGAATGCATTGGCTACATGACAACTTACTTAATATCTAGATGGAATCTAAAAGGTTGTGAGGCATGAAAAAATAAATTACTTTTTAAATACATTACTGGAATGCCAGTCAAAATCAAGTATAAAAAAACAAGCAGCACTCAACTCAAACCACTTCTCCTTGCACTGCAGTTCTAATTATAATTTATATTCAGCTTTATAAAAATACCAAGTAACATGCTGAAAGTAGCAATCTCTGTGATGCTCCCACTTGTAAAAATGTTTCTTATCCAAAAAAGACATACTGCCTGACAACAACAATCTACTTGTTTCCATGGGGAAAACATGATCAAAGTAAAAAATGAACAGCAAACAAGAAACAAGCTCAAGATAAATTGCTTAAAGGATTACTGCACAGGTTATGAACCACACATGATAGATTGGTATTGTGTTTAATTTATGGGTAAAGGCTGCAAAGATGACTGCAAGTCTCCAACAGATGTAATGAGCTTCTGAAAATACTGTAACCTGTCCTTTATTACAAATACTGTCATATACATTTCAATACCCAAGGCTTATATGTTATATAGTTATGTAAATATTCTCTGCATGGCAACAAAAGGCTTTCAATGATGATAATTCTTTAACAGTATGCTTATTAAAGCTTACTTACATCTTACAATCTCAGACAAGTTTACCTGATGGTCAATAAAGCATTGCTACTTAAACACAGAGAAACAAGAGGCACTGCAACAACATGCATTTTCTGAATAATAAGAAGCATAAATCAACAGTATAAAAATATGACAAAAAAAACAGAACATTCTGCAAAATCAAGGACAGATGAAAAGCCACTGTAGTACTTGTGTCTACCTTGGATGGGGGGATAGTCTGCACACTTACACTACATAACTGCTCCTTGCCTTGCTTTGACACATCCAGAGTCACTACATGGGGGATTGGGGTGCAACATGTATGTCACAATTTGAAATGTCTTTGGCTGACGGTGATGACCCTGACACATTTGTCATACCTCTCAACCTCAGAGAAAGAAATCTGGACAAAGCCATACATAGTAGTGGGACAAAGACCCAAAAATATACTACCTGATGTGTTATTAACAATGCAAATGGGCTCACCATAAGCAGCACTAAACTTCTTTTCCCCTGAAGCTCTCAGCTCCTTGTAAAATCCACTCGACACTCAACTGTATCTCTCAGCTTTGCAACACAAGAAATCTGGAAAAAGCCAAAATTTATTGGGGGGGACAAAAGCCCAAAAAAACAGGGACACATTTTAGGCATTGCTTGTATAATCTTGGAAAATTGCTAGAATAAATCGCACTGCTACCACCATGCATTTCACTGCCAAGACTTGAACCCAGGATCCTGTGCATTACAATCAGAGCAACATACCACATTGCCAAATCAGCTGTTTCTTGAAAGACAGGAAGACTGAAATTTAAATGGCTATCATTTAGTGAATTCAGTTCTCACCATAGCTCTCAACCTCTTAGCACAAAATACCTGGACAAAGTCAATAATGAGGGAATACAGCCCCAAAAACAGGGAAACATTTCAAATATTGATCTTATAAACTTAGAAAATTCCAAGAATAAAAGGTTTTGTGATACCATGGACATTCTGAAGAATATGAAGTTTAAAATTCAAATGCCTGTCATTATTTAGGGAATTCAAAATCCAGAAGAAAACCACAGATTGTATGAGGAACAGAACAGAACAAAATATGAGGCAAAAATCTGAACAATTTTCACAAGTGGTTGTGGGTAGGGAATTCAGGCTCTTGCTACCTGCATTCAAGGTACAGGGTTTGAGCCTGAGTTATTCTCTCTAGCCACTAGCTATTTAACTGGGGCATTTCATACACACACACACACACACACACACACACACACACACACACACACACACACACAATCTGTGTTTGGAGTCTGTCTGTTCCAGCATTGTCTGAAATAGAACTTCAAAGTCCCAGCTATTAGCAAGCTCTGTTGAAATACAAACGTCAGTCCTGCGTCACATTATGGTCCCGCAAAAGTGGCTATAGCTATCCAGCCTGCAGATGTTGCAGTCTGATCCCCTTCAGTCTATGCAGTTGTAACTGTATAGACTTCTAGGGCATCTGTAGTCTGATGCCTTCTTTCCAAATCCGGACTGCTGTTTAACCAGTCCGGATTCCTGTATGCATGCGGGAACACCGAGCATGCATGCGTGGAGTTCTGGGACTCCATAATTATTTTTTTTTGTTTGTTTTTCTTTTCTTTTTACAGCTGAGAGGGCTGCAGTCCTGCAGTCCAATAGCACGAGCCACCACTGCATGCATGTGCTGTTAGGATAAGCTTGACATTGACATGAAATCCTATTTATTGTTATTTTTATGTATATGTTAAATGTCTTGTTTGGCTCAAGTTTGATTAAATATTATTTCCAGTAATTTTATATTTTGCACTAGCTCAATTCTGGTTTTATTGGCTGATAGTATTAAGTCATAATAGTATGACTTTTGGTTGTTGGTGTAAATAACACTATCTTAAGTTACTAGAATTTATGAGTGCCATAGATTGCTCTAGAAAGTCTTCTGTTTTTCTAATAAAATGCCATAGGGTGTCTTGGAGCTGCTTGATTGCAGGACATGCACATATTAATGTTGAGTAATCTACTTTTTGGATTAGATTTGCTCAGTTGGAGTGTATAATCCTTTAGGCATATAATAAAAAGTAAATGCCCTTCCTAATATTGAACCTTATGGCATACCCCCTTGATATTTGCTGAGTTATTGACAGTTCTTTAGCTCAACATACACATTTTGTTTGCTGTCTAACGTAACTTGGTAACCACCTAATTGTATTGTTGTGATAAGCAATAGAACAGAGTGTGAAACTGTAACAGATGTTTTTGATATGTCAAAAAGGTAATGTGACATCTGGATAACAACAATTTAATCAAGTCCCAATCCACAACATGGTTCGGCTGAAAATCACTTACATTGAACCCTATTTTCAGTCTTTTCCCCCATTGTTGTGCTATTGCGGAATTAGTATATAAAAGTTAGGGAGGTTGAGGTGTTCCCCCACATACAGAGTAAAGGGGATCCTGGTCCACTGCAGAAAAGCTTTAGCTTTGTTTCGCTGAATATGGTTTTCACCAGAACAATTTCACAGGACTGGGACTCAGTATAGTTACTGTCAGTGAATCTACACGAATCTGGTCCAAAAATAGGGATGAAGTCTTTTTTTACCTAGAATTGTCTTTTGTGGATATAGTGCATGAAGGTTAGCAAATCTGTTTCTTTGCTATGACTAAACCTAATGCTTGTTGACTTAGGGAAACATAACTTTTGTTACCTAGTTAATCAATTATATGTAGACAATGTTTGAGTATATTGTCTAGAGGGGACAAGATGACTATAGGTCTGTAGTTTGCCTCTTCTTAAAGATGAGACACCTCTATGTAAGAGAATAATCTAAATTTATTTTCAAAGTCTGGGGTCTTGAAGGTAGCAATTTGTAAGTGTAGGTTTCTGGTATGTTATGGCCCCTGTAGCCATTTTGAGGTATTCTACTGGTAGGTTATTAGGAGAGGTGGGTTTGAAACTGTCTGTCGAGTATGTCTTGTTTGGTATGTTGGGTTTATTAAGGGACTTGGCTACACTTGTAGAACATAAATTAAATTTGCATGCTATATTATGCTCTGTTTTGTCTCGGAGAGGGCAGGATTAGGATTTTAGCAGGAGCAGGATTATTTTATGGGTTTGTTAAGGTTATTAATTGTTGACCAAAATGGTTTGGGATTTTTACTTTGATGTTCCTGTAGACAATTGTAATAATTTTGTTTAGCTTGTATGATTGTATGTTTTTGTTTGATTTTGCAAATGGTATGACTGCTCTAGATTTTCTGCAGCTTTGATATTGCACAACAGAGGTGTGAATTGTTTAAATGATGTGAGCTCCTGAAAAAACAAAAAACAAAGTAATACGCATGTTTTACATTTCATCTGAATGCATGCCTAATTAAGACCCTTAGTTTTCTCCCATTCAGATCTACTAAAAGCCATTTAAATAATCATAATTGCATATTTAGGCCTTGATGCTTCATAATGTTAACTCTTAGAGCAATATTCTGAGACATCTGAATGCTGACCACAAAGAAATGTGCCTGTGTTAAGCATAACAATCTTAAAATCACGACTCCACATTTATTAATAAAAGTATTATAATGTCATACAGCAAGACATATGCCTTCACAAATATAGTTAAATATGTTTATGTAGAAACAACAAGAACACTGTGAAGTTACATTGTAGTAAAATACATATTCTTTACAAATGGAACACAAATATTAGTAGGACAAAGTTATAAATGGGAGAAATGGTATTTAAGTAAAGTGGACTTTATTCAGAGACGTAACAACGATAGGCTCATGACAGCAATTCATAAAAGGCAAACTATACAGTTATAAGAGCCAAACTCAAATGGCTGATTCAATCAAATTGCTATAGCAATTCTAATTTACATAATTGTAGTCAGTCATTTAGTCTTACAAAATACTAAGATATGATGTATACTATTTGCTTCTTTCTTCATTAAGCTCTACTACCTGTTGCTTGCTGCTATCACAGATACTGTTTGCAATATAAGTAAACTGCATGTTATGTCAAGCCATTAAAAAAAACTTTACTTTCAAACAAGTAAATTACTTAAAATAATATAAAATGCTCTAATTCCCTCATTAATAGAAACTTTAAACCTTCGCTCATATCTCAGATAGGATATATAAAAGAATATTAATATACATACGCAGCAGATTAGGTGCTGCATATAGAGTAGAATCATTTATCTCTGCTACACACCTTTGCTTACTACACATAATAATTCTGTACCTGTAACAATGTTTAACTAATTCCTTCCAATGGAGCTTTAGAAGTTTGCACTATAACTTGCAAAGGGCAGAACTTAAGTTTTTTGATAGATTCAAATTATGTCCTCACATTTCAAACACATGTTCATACCTATGGGACCATAGGGGTTAGTAAAGAAGTGTCAATGGCAAACTCTTCAGCTCAAACTATTATTATAGTGGTAGTAGTCTTTAGGTTCTAGGTATTAAACTGGTTTTGTTAGTCACAGTAAACATAGCAACAATTAAGCTTGTCATATTTTGTAAACAACTTATATCAACAAGCACTCCAGTTACACACATACTATTAGTAGCATTTTATTTACCCAGTGAGAGCTTTCATATGAGACTAAACAGTTTTGTCTGTTCCACTTGGTTATTGAGATGTTATTGAGATGTTTAGAAACACATGGAATTCTTAACAATATAAATAAATATTATATGAACAATAATTAATATTGCTTACTACATATAGGTTATATATCATCATAGTTGCGATTGTTTATGTAAACTTTAAGATGAAATATTTTAGTACTTTGTATGTAGCACGGTTTTAGAATTATTACTGCAAATATGAACAGTGGCTCCTAGTGGTGTCAGCAGGATTTATCTGCAGAAGCACCTGGAGGCGTCACTTAGCTGAAGTGCTGGCAGGATGTCTTGGGTTCTCATTTTGTGATTTAACTGTGTAGTGACTTGACTTGCTTGCTAACAAACATTTGAAATATTTTTGCCTCCCCAATTTATAATATTCGCTAAAGAGCTGAAGGTATGCCTAATAACAAGTAGGCAATGTCTTCCATACCAAACTGCCTATTCATCAAGCAATTATAAGTAGCCATAGAAGTTATTTGTCTTCTACTATAGCTTATAGGTTCATAGATTAGGACTGGGCTAATTGCCTTTGTGGGCCATTTTAACCCTAAACAATTACCCCATGTAAGAGTCAAGCCTTGCACTTTGTGTCTGTAAGGTAAATACCTTAACCCTTATACCAAGCCTCCCACCATTATTAATGCATGAAATGGGTAACTTATAATACTTTTTAACCTATTTGGTTAATATATATTTTAGGAGTAGTGCACTTGTTTGTTGACTAATTTCTTGCATATTGTTTTTTATAGATGCACTTTTCCCCCCTCAAAATTATCCAATAAGGATTATCTCCTTTTCAAGAATTGTAAAGTTACAACAATGACAGTGCCCTGCTAGACAGGGGTCCAGGAAAGTAAATAATGTGGGAAGAAATAGCCAGGGAATTGTTATGGCTAGGCTTGTATAGGCCCTAGGGCTGATAGCCTAGTACCAACCTATGAACCTATGAACCTATGACTTTTAATATTTTCTACTACTGTTATTCCTTGTTATCACTCCTGCTGTCAGATTAACACAAATCTTGTTCGGTACTCCCAGATATTCCCTATCCATTCATAGATCTAAATGCTGTATAACATTTTGAAGTACAGTACCTAGAAACTGGAAACTGGCTGTTGAAAAAACTTCAAATAAATTTGCATGCATTTATTTATCCTTCGCTGTGACCTTTTTTTCAGGGGAGACTTAATGTGACATTTATACCAATAAGGAAACTTGGTCAGGACATCAGGGAACTTCCCTTACTCTTTTTGATAGGTGCTATGGGATCTTTTGTATTCACCTGAGCTACAACAAACTCAAACAGATCAGTTTTTGAATTAACATCTCACCTGAAGGGCAACACTCTCAGGAGTGTAATACCTCATAACACTGAGTTGTAGTAGTAACAACCCGATCACCTGGAATGAGAATAGAACCCACAGTGTTCTGGTGTTCCAGCAGCAAATTTGAGTGCTCTACCTATTAAGCCAGTGTCCTTGTTATGCTGCACTGCTGTATGCTAAAAGTTGTATGTCAAATGTTACATTGAACTAGCTTAAACAAAGAATACTTAAGTGTAAGGACAGTATATGTTGTTATACTCTACAAGCAGGATTCTTTGTACATATTCAAAATTATACATGCAGTGCATTGCACCACTGCCCCACAGACCTATAAAAGAAATGCTTTTAACAAAGGTAAGAAGAGCACTGAAAAAAAATCCAATTATTGTCACAAATACTGACCTGGAAATATATAATAATTAACAAAGATAGTCCTGGCTGCCTTAAATTCTGGGTGCTACATTAGAGTTATATATATATATATATATATATATATATATATATATATATATATATATATATATATGGTATGTGTAGCTTTTATATTTATTTCAACCCACATATATTCTCAGCACTCCTTAAAATGAATACCTTTGTATCAGTATTAATGCATTCATTTGATATGATCTCTTACCTTAAGTTATAACTACTTTTCCCCCCTCAAGTGGTCCAGTGTGTCTAATACAGAATAGTTTTCCTAAACTGTTAGATAAAAGGAAGAGCTTCTGAATGCTGTATGCATTTTGCTACTCATAAAAGTATAATACATCTGACATATGAAATGAAAATATCTGCATTCTTCTCCCTTTGTTAAGAACTCTAAATTATTTTAGTGCAATGCCCAAACATTAATTAACACTATTATAATACTATTTATTAAATATATGCTGTTCTCGTGTTTTATATAAAGTTCTCTTTCCATTAGTGCTGCATTATTACCATTACAAAACATTATGAATGCTACTCTACTCACATATTTTAATATTATTAGAGTTGATTGTTCACCTAAATGTAATCCCTACTTATTTTATTAGATCTGTGTACACATTCACAAAAAAATATAATTTGTTGAACAAAACTGGATGGAAAGCAAAAAAATATTTTTCCTGCTTTAATAGAAAAAATGTATAATAAAGAAAGAATTGCTTATGCTACTCTCTTACATAAAATGTATCCGCTTAAACTGTTACTGTCGGTATTAATATCTAATAACTCTTCTTTTCTTTGTACATGAGAGCTGATATATTTATCCTTAATCCACTGTATATTTTGTAGATGGTCCTGTTTTTCCTTTAAAAATAAGTAATGTACTATAATCTCCAAGTAAGAGAATAAGTTATGGCAAACTTGACAAATTTGGCACAGATTTATGCAAAATAATATTTTTAATCATTGACATTGTTTTAAAGTAAGGGATGTTTCATTTTATGTTATTAATGTCTTTTTCTTTCCTTTTTCTCTTTCTTGACTCATTTTTCTTAAAACAAAACCATTGTCCGGCTCTATTTTTAACCATGTTCAGTATTTCTGCATGAAGAAACAGTACTTTGTTATTAATTCAAATGATTATTTTTCGGCAAGAAGGTACTTCATATTTAACTGACTGAGCATTTGTAACAAGTGTGTGGGATGGAATGTAAACATGTCCCTACTTTCCTTTGAATGTTTTTATTTTTAGCATAGTCTGTCCAGAAATACTGTTCTGATTTACAGGGTGGCATTCAGAAAGATTCACATCACACTGATGCAGTGCTAAATATGAAAGATGTCTTATCATGGTGTGGTTCTACGTTGAATAGCTATGTATTAGGACCAGTGCAGTGGCTGCACTCTGGGAAAGGGTTGCGTAGTCAATCAGAATAAGCACTTTACTGACAGCAGTCACATGACTGAACAGTAGTGAAGTTACCAAGCTAAACATAGTTACGTAACCTATATGAGAGGAATAGTGAGGTGTCACGGCCGACAGACCTCTCAACCAATCGGGGACAAATTTCAACAGAATCAGGGACAATCAGGGACACTTTTAAAATATTAGTGCTATTAACTTGAAACATTGACAGAATCGAAGCATATGAATTAATACACATTTTCTGAAGTAAAAGAAGTCTGTAACTCTTAATTATTGTCATTATTCATTAAGTGTAGTTCATCACCTTTCCTCCAAAAGTCACTAGTTTTGGGAGGGATTAAGAGGGACAGAGCTAAATTTTTAGTCAAAATCAGGGACGTCCTTGAAAATCAGGGGCAGTTGAGAGGTATGATGGCCGAGGCTATATTCACTTGCATGCAGAATGAAGCACAACACACCTCTACATGGACACTGTGAGCAGACAACAGAGGGCCAGCACAGTTAAATACTAACAGTTTATCACATGACTGAGGTGAAACGAATAAGATAGGAAAGCCAGGAATGGGGCAAGTACAAGCTGAGAAACACACAGAAGGGTAATGTGATGCATTCCTGAGTGTGTCCTCCTTTGGATGAGATGCTTAATAGCTTTGAACCTGTTGTGTGCCCGCCAGCCATTCCCAATTGCAGTATTACCACCTTACCATTTTTTAATGTAACAGGCAATTTATTATTCAAGGGCAGCAGGCACTGAATTTGTAGATGAAACACTGAAATATAAAGTTGTTTCCAGCAGCAACCTCTTCATTAGTTACAGATCTCTAGCGTGGAATTGTTCAGCTAACTTTTAGTTCTGCAGACATTGTGCATATTGACTGATATTGGTGGATTGTAGTGATGTTTGACTGGCCTTTTATGGTTAAAATGATCTTAAATGGATAGTTTTGTCATTATTGGTTCATATGTTTTGTTTCATTGCTAACTGGGAAAAATTAGAAAAAAATTACAAACTTAAAACACAGTGTGACAAGTGGTTCTGTATTATATAAGGAATATAACTGAAGACAATCAGGAAGGTGAATCAAAGGACACATGCACATATGCATGGTCCTAAAAACTTGTCCAAGGAGCCTATGGTTTGAGAACAGTCTAGAGGTAAGCTTAATTTACCACTGACCAGATGCAATTTACTTGAATGTAGGTTTCAATTCCATTTCAAAGGCAGAGACGTTTACTGTTCATGCAAAGTCCATTCTGAGACTGCATTGTTTTGTTTAGCAAATGTTTTGAACTATAACATTTGAAATAGTTTTAAATTAATACTTTTAATCATTGTAGAAGTAAATAAGAAAGTGCACACTGACAGCTGTGAACAGTGTTTATGGTAACTGGAGAGAAATAGCTAAATAACAGGACTCTGGAGTGGCTGCGAGGGGGGGTGCTGCAGGGGAGGGGGGGCTAGAGTACCCAGAGAAAACCATTCAGACCTTTGAGTTATGCATTAGAGAGCATACCACTGAACCACACCGTCAAATACTTACAATAAAACAGAAGGCATCCAACATATAATGTTATTTTGAATAATTTGGGCTGATTTTAGTACATTCTCTTCATCTGAAGAAAAGAAAACATAAACAACTTAATCTGTTTTTTTTTTTTTTTTTTTTTTAAGCAACCTTAACAACTAATTTCTTTTATGTGATATTTGTATTATGCAAGGCTACATTGGCCAATTTTGTGATGATGTTGGTGGTGGCCCAGCGAGTTCCCTCTAACTGTCCTTCTTCTCTATCTTGGTGTCTATCCTCTGTTCTCTTCATTATGGTTTACCTTCCTTCCAACATAGCACCCTTACTTCACTTTCCTTTTTGAAGACTGAAGCAAAGTATTTGTTCATATTTTTGCTTCTTTGCAGTCTTCTTCTGCTGCCTCCCATTTTTGCTTGGCATGTTGTAGCCATCTTCAGAGCTATAGCTAGTTCTGTTGGTACCACCCGCCACTTTAATTTAAGGAGCAAAAAAAAAAATAAATAAATAAATAAGAAAAAAAAGTTCCTTTCATACTTGAGGACAAGAAAAACAAAAAAAACTTACTTTCTCTTCTTTAAGCTGTCAGTAAACTGCCTGTCACAAGTACAACAAACAGATAGCTACAGCTAATGGGGAGTGCTGACTAAACATCCAGTATCAGCATTCATTTCTGAATGCCAGTAATGCACTAGACCACATGCAGAGCACTAGCACCCTTCAGCAAGTGCACTGCCAGTATTCAGAAACTGAAGCCAGTACTGAAGATCATGCCCCCTGATATCTTGCACCCAGGCAGGTGCCTCCTTCATCCCACCCTAACCATGCCTCTGTCAATCCCTTTCTTTCATTGTTCTATGCACTGTGGAAATTCTTTGCTTTCTTTCTTAATCCCTAGCAAATCCCTTTCATCTGTTTCCTTTGCTACCTTTGCCATATTTGTTGCATTTTTGCTAGTCTCCTTGTACTATTCGTCCTCCTCCTCCACTTGATCTTTTTTCCAGTTCGTATAAATATTTTTTTTCCCTTAATTTCTAGCCTCACATTCATATGTAGCCACATTGGTATTGTTGTCTATGTGCTTTTCTTTGGATTTTCCTCATATCCTTTTTGTCCATCTGTATAGTACAAAAAATTTCATTTATTCTAGCAAAGGACACTGATAAACGAATGTGATGAAAATGGGTGTCTGACCTGAAGTGGAAATATTTTGCTATTTCCTACCCCCATCATTAGTAATTTGTGTCCACTCACTCTGCTTTAGTACCTACAGAAGCTCTGCTTCATTCACACTATATTGTGTCATGTAGTATCCTTTTATTAAGTAAATTAGAATGCTATCTGAGAACTGTCCATGTTGTTGTGCCTTTGTTCTCCATTATTTTGGCTTTGTCAGTGCTTGAATAACGAAGTTGAGAGGTATCTAGTAATGAATAGCAGAGCTGTCGGTCATTGCAATTTTTACTCTCACTTGTCCACAGCAATTGAAGCTTTGCCTCCTCAACCCTTAACCAGACAAGGGTAATGTAACAATATGATGTCGAGAATAAAGTTGTTAGATATGATTCTAATTTACCTTAAAAAAAACAAAAGAATAACGTACGATGAAATAAACTGATCTAGTTGGGTGCACATTGTTCAGCTTGTGTTTTTACTGTTTGGTTTTTGGTTTCACACTGGTAGATGTGAAGGGAATTTTTTGGATTACATGATCTCAGAAGCTAGGTAGGCCTGAACTTTGCTTATCTCTGAATATCCAGCTACCTGGTAATACAATTTGCAGTATGCTGTGCCTCACTGTTGTTGTAATTTATTTAGATCTTCCAAAGACATTTGACCATCGGCCTTCTACTAGTATAAAGAGGTTAAATGCCCTCTAATTAAAATCTTTATTGTCAGATGACATTGAACAAATCAACATATACCTAGAAGACAAAACATAAAGTAGACAGATCTGTTTTATTACTGAGTGCCAAATTATACCTAGACTTGAGAACCAAATTAGGCTTGACTGTATTATTGCAGAAGAAACCTTTGCATTATGTTTAATTACAAAATATTCTTTAAGGAGAATGTTGATTAGGCCAGAGAACACAGTGGGTCAGCAAATGGCCCTTTTTAAATGATGACAACAAGGAATCTTGTTATTCTCCTTAGACTTCTTTGGTCTCTAATTCATCTAACTTTAATATTCAACATTTCCTTCTGTGGATATGCTAAAAGTGAATTAAACCTGCATGGATATATCCAAAGGAAATACACTAAAATTAATTTTATCTTGTAGGATATGAGTTACTCTTCAGTGTTAATTTAGCTACACAGCTTCAGTTATTGACATATAAGTGGTAAGCTTTATTTAATCAATAATAATGCAGTTTTAAGAACAATTTGAGTGTTGATCTATACATTACCTCCAAAAAAGGCGCAATAACTCCTTTTCAAGTACATATAAAAGAACTGTTTATAATTGGAAAACAAAAACAGTCCTATAGACTAGGTTAACACTTATTACAAAATGAATATCTCTAGGTATATTTAAAAAAGCACCAAAACAACAAACGAAACCAACCAGAAAAACACCAATTATGGCTGCAGTAACTCGTACACTCGAACCAATAGTGGAATGAATAAAGGAATTAGTCCACGTTAGAAAACCAAAGTCCACTTTAATACAATTTGACAAACCAGAACAAAGGCAGACAATAGTTAACCTAGGTTTCGTCTTAATACGTAAGACTTCTTCAGAACAAATGCATGCTACTGATCTCCTGTTTAAATACATTTGTTAATTACCAATCACTTACTGGTATGTCTATTGATAACATCAGCATACATTTGGACTCGGTATATGGGGGTATTTGTGATAAGCAGGACAATGAGTGTGGTGGTGATAAAAGTGTTGATACTATTGTTGACGTATTGGTAAGTAATACTAATACTAAGATCCTGTTTCATAACAGATGAAAGTGCAGTTACAGCCATGAAACACTATGCAGGTGCTCAGATCATTTCTACTACTACTGAGTGTTAATACTGAAAAGGTAAAAATACAGTTGTTGTTGTGTCTTTTGGCTTTTCCCGGTTAGTGGTCGCCACAGCGGAACTCCGGTCCGCTAATGATTGGCAGTAGATTTTTATGTGCCGAGTTGCTAGCCCTGATGCACAACCTTCAATGAAGTTACGCCCATTCACGCATGTCTCCATGCAGAAGACGCTTTAGCTGACAATTGAACAGGACAATGTCTTACTGTGAGGCGGCAACGCTACCGCAGCACCGCCATGTATATAATGCTAAAGAAAGCAGGCTGACAGGCTACCTGGAATTGTGCAGCTCTGTTTAACAGTGTAAATGTGGTATATGAACAGAACAAACAAAGACATGAGGGAACAAACACACTGGAACACAGACATGATGCAATACCTTTTATTGGACCAACATAGGTTTTGCAATTACTTAAGTTTTCAGGCTGGCCCTTCATTGGGAATTATGCCATGGGGGCACTTCCAACTGTTTTCCAGAACATTCAGAAACAGCTGCTTTTGCTGCAGTTAAATGTACTATTTCAATCACTGTTTATCATTTATACTGTGCACGTTATTCATCTGGTCTTTAGCATAAAATAATTATTCTGGCTAATGCAAGGATGGCACAGTCTTCCTGGAAAGGCACATACAAGGACATGTATAATTTCAAATAAAAAAATGAGAGTTGGAAAGCCTATAAGTAAGTCATTGACGTACAGCATGGCCAGCATTCTTATCTCGACTTGCTTTTGCACATCATATCACAGCTTCAGATTTATTTGCTTAAACACTAACAGTGTTACAAATAAAGAATCATAAAACAAAATAAATGCATGGAAACATTAGAATAGACAAATTAACACACGCACGCATGCACACAAACACGCACATACACGCACACACACGGACACACAGACACATGCACACACGCACATGCACACAGACACACACACACACACACACACACACACACACACACACACACACACACACACACACACACACAAACAACTATATTTAGTCAAATTAATGTCTAAAAAAGTCTTTTTGGAAATATATCTTTAGAGATTAATTGATCTTAATCATTTACATGTGTTGACTTTCCACTGTATCATTCATTGTACATGTAGCACTGTTTATATAAAATCTACCTTACTAAGCCAATGAAATGTATTGGATTAAGCAGAAGATGGTGAAATATTTAGTATGACCTTTCTCTATTACAAATCAACACACCATTTCACTTTATTTACCAAGAAACATAGCAATTATGGATTAAAAGAGATGGGTAAATCCAGGAAATGTCCAATGCTGAAAAGTGAACAAATAACTCATTTAAAAAGAAATATAAATTAACTTGTACATAAAGGAGCTAATAAATACAAAAGGACAGACATCTGCACTCTATATTGCTAAGCATCCAGCTTTATTAATAACCCTTTTCATATTTGCTGGATTGTAAACTATGCCAGGACAAGATTATTCTTGCTAAAAGGTTCCCTCATCTCTATGTGTCCAGCACCTTTTGTGCAGCCTGCATCTAAAATCTGTATTGTCCTTGCTGGCCCTTACCCTTTTCTCTAGCTTTGTCTCTGTCATGCATTACACTATGTAATGTTTCATCCTAATACATCAGGAGGGCACTTCCCACTTCACATCTGGCATGTCACGTTCTCCCTTAAAAGTTGCTTTCGTGTTCACCTTACTCATCGTTTTATGCTGCTCCTCAATGACTTGTCTTTGTCTAAAACTGTATCTAGTGGTCTGTAAATTGCATCTTCTCATCAGGTTTTCCTTGCTCGTACTGTATCATAAAAGGCTAGCAGATGAGTAAGTGAAGCTATCTTGTCTGTTGAAGTAGTACAGCTACCCCATAGTTGTTGTATCAAAATACTTTGTGGGGGGGGGGGGTCTATTGAATGAACTGTAACTAATGGAAGCCAAATGGATGAATATATTGTCTGTGCATGCCCTATGAGCTTTTAATGAGCATTTTTTCTTAATATCAGTTTTAATGAAGAAACCAGTCTATTTGTTGTAATGCTCAATTAGACAATGCTTTCAGTTAGCATTTGCAGAAAAGAAAGAGAGATATATCCAGTCAGTAAATTTGGTGAGAAAAATGGGTACCGATTCTGATCCAGAGGGTACAGAAATTACCCTGGCTAGATGTGATTCACCCTAGAATTCTTAGAGAATTGAAAGAACAAGAAAAACCTCTAAATTTACATGGCCAATAAATTCTAAGAGAAGGCAGAACTTGACAAGGTCCCTCAGTTGTAGATAAACCATGCCGTCATTGCTGAAGGAAAGTGTTTTAGCATGTCTAGGATCCAATGGGTCACTGAACTTAAGAACACATATATTCACATTAGGAAGGCAGATTATGGGTATGAGCTGTTAATACGCTTACCTGATTAACAAGTAAGTATATTTATTTATATACTGATTGAAATTTGATTACTGGGAACGTCTGACTGGGTAGGCGCCCAATTTCAGTGAAGGCCCAGGGAGAAAAGCTCCAAAGTATTACAAAACATTTTAAGAACAATAATTTTACAGTCTTCAAAAATAATACAAAACTGTCTACAGTTCAAATAATTATACCAAATTAGACATAACGTGTAAGCATTGGTTAAGAATAGATATAACTTATATGACAATTATTTAATATTTAGAAGATTTTCAGCCATTTTAGAGAAATTAAAGTTAAATTAGTTTAATGCAAATAGGAACTGCAAAATGAAGCGGAAGGAAAAAAAATAAACAGGGTTATGACATATTTAGATAGAGAGTCAGAGGAGAGAAAATTATTGAAGTTAGGAAGTGAGTGAAGAAGGGGGAGTAATGAAGTGTAAGGAATGAGTAGATACTTGCTCATATTTAGGCATATAGTTTATCCTGGGAATGAGCAAGAACAGAGCTAAATTCTGGCAAAGAAGTCTTTCAGAATGTTTTTAAAGGACTGGAGGGAGGGTATTGACCGGATAAATACAGATAAGGAGTTCCAGTCCTTAGCAACATGGTATGACTATAGACCATACCCAGCAGATTTGATAGGTCTGCGGACAGAAATGAGTTTTTGGTCATTGGCAGCAACAGAGCTTCCGCACATATGGCAAGTGCAACGGCCCACTCTAACACAAAACTCAAAACCAAAAAAGGCCAGCATTCCAGTGAGAGGTTATAACCGACTTTTATTAAGTCAAAAAGTTGCAACAAATATCCCTTTCAGAACCCACCACTGTATGGCACTAAAAGCCTAAATTAATTAGAAGTTCCCCATCAACTAACATATACACAGATTCTTACACCTATAAAATTATCCAGCATCTGCTTGTCTGGCACTAAACACCATTCTACACAACTGTGTTCCCAGTTCATTTATTATGATCCACTGACCAGAAACCCCAAACCAAAAAAGGCCAACACTCCAGTGAGAGGTTATAACCAACTTTTATTAAGTCAAAAAGTAGTCCAATGACCGTGATGAATAGCTTAACAATCATTTGGGTCACAGATGTTGTTTTTCTTTCAGAAGAGGCAAAATATTAGGGGGATTTTCTAACCATTACAAATACAAAACACCATCTGCAAACACCATTCAGGATACTTTGGATGGTGGAATATTGGTGGAAAACCTCACCAGAGCAATAAATAGGACATGCTGGAGGAATAGATTCCTGTCCCAGAGACTTCCCATGTTCTGGAACAAGATTCCAATCTACATTAGGTAGAGCTCCTCGCTAACCCTCTTCAAGAGAATCCTTGACGAGTGGATGGGAAACAGAAAGTTTACCCCGGGGATCACTTCAATGGCTCTGTTGGACAGAGGCACAGGGAACTAATCTACGGGGGTGGCGAAAGCCAACACATTCTGGCTAGGCTTATAAATGCCTTCGGGCAGATAGCCTAGTACCTACCTATGAACCTATGAGGTCATTGCTCATTCTGTAGGCACATATGCAAAACAAAAGAATTCACCAGTAAAAATACGTCTCATATATTCAGTATCAATATATTTGCTAATTGCAGTACAGACTGGGTGGTGTATTTAGTTGTATGTATGTGCTCAGCATTTTATGTAGGTCAGACTTCAAGACCTATTAGATTACACATTTCTGAACATTTTAGTAATATTAGAACTAAATGTTCTACTAATGCTTTGTATAAGCATACAATTAAACACCCTACTGCTCAATTTAAATTTATTGTTATTGATAAAGTTTTTGGTGATAAAAAGTTTAAAGCTGGTTGGCACAACATTTTGAATAAAAAAGAAAAAACTTGGATTGTCAGACTGGGAGGGGGGTCTTTTTTCCCCTGGGCCGAATGAACATGTATAATGCTGCTAATTGATTGGATGGTATGTACCTGCTGATAATGACTTTTTTCTATTTAAATGTGATTCATTTTGAGTTCATAGGTTATGCATTGAAAAAGGCTTAGGGCCGAAACCAGTCTGTGGACTACTTTTTGACTTAATAAAAGTCTGTTATAACCTCTTACTGGAGTGTTGGCCTTTTTTGGTTTTGGGTTTTTGGTCATTGGATCATAATGAATTAACTGGGAACACAGTTGTGTAGAATGGTGTTTAGTGTCAGACAAGCAGATGCTAGATAATTTTATAGGTTGTAAGAATCTGTGTATATGTTAGTTGATGGGAATGTTCTAACTAATTTAGGCTTTTAGTGCCATACAGTGGTGGGTTTTGAAAGGGATATTTGTTGCAAATTTAGCCACTTTATTATAACATTGTTTGGGTTTTGCTTTTATGAGGCCTGTGGGAGCACCATACAGTAGTGATGGCAGGAGTTAAGTACTGACAAGTGTAGTTTTAGTTGTGTTGGTGTGAAAGTTTTTGACTGTATAAAACATCCCTATTTTTTAGTGATTTGTTTTAAATGCAATTTTGTACATGCAGGTCGAACTTATAATTATCACCCATTACCGTGGTGCAGTGGTTAGCACTGCCGCCTCACAGCAAGAGGTTCTCTTGTTCGATCCTTGACTGGGGTACCTTCTGTGCAGAGTCTGTATGTCCTCCCTGTGGTCACATTGGTTTCCTCCGGGTGCTCCTGTTTCCTCCCACATCCCAAATACATGCTGTAGGTGGATTGGACACTCTAAATTGGCCCTAGGTGTGAGTGCATGCATGTGTGTGCCTTCTGTGGAAGGTTGGGTGCCGGGCTGGCAACTCGACATCGACACCGTAAAACTCCACTGCCAGTCATGAGCAGACAGATGATCCACTGTGGTGACCCCTAACTGGGAAAAGCCGAAAGAAGAAGAATCGTCCCTAATAATTTGCTATGAGAAGTTGTATTATTAAGAGGGAGAATCTTAAGTGTTGATTTTTCATAAGAGAGGGATTTTGGGAAGAAGAAGCAGTTTTTTTACTTTTGGTTTGAGCATGGGTTGTGAGTTATAAAGACATATTTTTATTAGCTGTTAAAGCTTCCTGAGTAATGTTTTGGAGATTTGCATGTTGGCTGATGTGCTGATGAGTGGTTTGGAGCAATCTGCATGTTGTATTAGAGGGGCCTGTTGTGCGGATGTGTGGTGGGTGTTGATACACCACTGGTGACTGTGAGGTATAGAGAGATGGGGTCTATATTATTTCATCGACCTCTTAGAATGCCGAATCCCTAAACGTCGACAGCTAAGGGTCGAAAACTGACAATGTCGAACAACCAGTTAAGTGAATTCTTTCATTGGGTAAGAATTTGCTTGGCCATTATCAGGAGTTTGCCCTTTCCCTAATGTAGACCTTTCTCAGAGTTGGTATATTTAGTTGGGGAGGGCACAGCCCCCCACCACTTTGTTACAGATTGGAAGTTTGTATTACTTTGGCATGGTCAAGCAAATTCTTTCCCGATGAAAGAATTTGCTTAACTGTCTGTTCGACCATTAGCTGTCGATGTTTAGGCGTTCTACATGTTAAGCAGTCGATGATTTAATATAGACCCAAGAGATGTTGGAGTGCCATTTTTCTTACTGATACCTATTGGACAAGTATTTTTTGAACCGTAGCAGATTGGGCTGAGATAGACCCAATGAGGACATTTGAAGTAGAAGTTCGATGTGACAAACTGTACTGATGGCTTTAGACAAGTTTAGAAAAAAAGAGGAGGCCAGTTTGTCATTATCTCTAACTTTATTGACAGTATCTATAAAGGTTAAAAGTGCAGTGTTAGTACTATGGAAGAGATGAAAGTGGTGTTGTGTGGGGGGTAGGAGTTCTTCCTGCAGGAGATAGTTTAGCAATGTGTGGAGATATGACTGCTATAGGTCTAAAGTTAGGGATCTCTGTTGAATTTCCTCCTTTGTATAGAGGGATAATGTGTGATATTTCTCCAGAGAAAATGAACATGGGATTCATGGACTGACCTCAGAGCTCTCAACTTTTACCAACAGAATTTGGAATAAAGTAAAAAAATATACAACTAAGGAAAAGGCCCCACATTAGTGAGACATTTTAAATGGAGGCACTATTATCTAAGAAATTCTCAAAATTATTCCAATTTTTAGGATGAATGGAACAAAACTTTGAGAAACATCAGGGGGTGTCTCTACAAAATAGGGACAGTTGAGAGGTCTGATTGACCTGTTTATAAGGACTGAGAGAGGACAGGCAAAGCTCTTGGCTGCTATTTTAAGGTACTCACTAGGATGGCCATCAGCTGAAGTAGAGCTTGATTTAAGTTTGTTTAAGAGTAGTTTTATTTATTATGTGGGCACAAGTTTGAAAGTGAAAGTGGATGTGGTGATAGATGGTTAGCCATAGCTAGGCTAAAAAACTTCTCAACAGCTCGCTACAACCTCCTAAGGGAGAGTATCAGCAGCTTCACACCACCGCCCCCCCAGAGGATGCAGACAGCTATGCTGAATAATATACCAGTGCCGTATACACACACCTGTATAACTGTATGGACTCAGCCATACCCAACAGAACTAAAACCTACTCCTCAAGGAAACACAAACCTGTCTGGTGGACATCCTCTATCAACAGGCTTTATAACAAAAGAAAGAAATTCTTGACCAAGGGTAAAAAGGGACAAATTCCAAATCGGAAAAACTTCCTACTCTGCCTCAACAAGCAAATTAGATCACTAGTGAAAATTTCAAAGCCAGTTATGAGTTGAATCTAGCCTCTAAAACAAAGGGAAACCACAAGTCTTTCTTCAGTTATGTTAGGAACCTCCATGGAAAAGCCCAAGTTTGTTCCAAATTAGAACTTAATGATAACACTTACACTGATCCTGCTAGCTGATCTTATCATCCCCCAAAGGCCCAGTCGACATCCCCGATACTTGTCTCACACCTCATATCTCTGTAGATCAAGTGTTAAAGGCCCTATCCAAGGCTAAGATCACAGCTTCCATGGGACATGATAGTATCCCAGGCTGTATTCTGCACCATCTCCAGCAAGAACTAGCTTCACCATTGAGCACCTTATTCAACCACAGCCTAATTACAGGCCTCATTCCAGCAGAGCAGAGAACAGCCATTGTCATCCTCTTGCACAAAGATGGTGCCACTACTGACCCAGTCTGATCTGTAAAGCCGTGAAGTGTATTATTATGGATCTCATAAACAAGGATGTAGGCAATTTCGAAGCAATCGACCCCACCCAATTTGGATTTGTCAAGGGCAGATCTTGCCAAAAGAACCTACTTGACTTCCTTGAGACTGTCACCAAGGCCCTGGAAGAGGGAAAGTCAGTACATACAGCTTACCTTGATCTGGCCAAGGCCTTTGACACAATCCCCTACTCGAGCATCATCAAAAAGCTAACACAACTTGGTGTTAATCAATATCTCATCATATGGGTGGCAAACTGGCTCACAGATAGGACACACAAGGTCAAAATAGGCACCACCACCTCCGACAGTAGACCTGTCACTAGTGGTGTTCCCCACGAATCTGTCCTGAGACTCCTACTGTTTGGCATCTACTTCTAAGAGGCCCAGGAAAAGGCAAAGGGCCTGTGGCTGACCAAGTTTGCAGATAACTATAAGTTGGGTGCTGTCATTGACTCCCCAAATGATGTTAACTTACTGCTAGAGGGTCTCACAGCTACAAATAACTGGGGTCAAGTTATGGCCTTAAATTAAATGCAAAATAATGTATTATCATACCATTCAGAAAAAACATGGCCCCTACTGATTACCACATGAACAGCAACTCACTAAGCAAATAACCTGTGGGCAGAGACCTGGGTACTCAGGTTGACAACAATCTCACATTTGACCACTATGTGGTGGCATTGGTCAGAAAAGCCTTTTACTTGGTTCATCTCATAAGTAAAGGGATTGCATCTAGAAAAAAGGAGGTTATTAGCTCTCTGTACCCCTATATCATTAGACCTCTAATTGAGAATAATGCCCCATTTGGTAATGTACCTCTCCAAACACCTGCACCAACTGGAAGGGTCACAGAAATACCTCACAAAAAGAATCCATGACCTCCAATACCTGTCCTATGCAGACAGGCTCAAATCACTATCACTTTACTCAGTATCATACAGATTGCTCAGAGGTTTTCTGTGTCTCGCCTACAAGGCACTATTGGACCCTGCCCTACTAGAGATGCTCCATATCCATAAGTCTAACTCTCCGTGCATTACCTGCTTGATAGGCCTAAATCTAATATGCAACATCAACAAAACCTGCTGGAGCGACAGGTTTGTCTCCCAGAGGCTGCCCTGTCTCTGGAATAGACTTCCCATACATGTCAAACAGAGTACCTCACTGACCCTCTTCAAGTGCAACCTTGATGAGTGGATGAGAAGCCACAATTTTTTCTCAAGGGTTCAACCTTTAACCCTCATTGACAGGGGTGACAGGTGCTGACTGAGGTTTCTTTTTTGGGGATAAACTCTTGGCTAGGCTTGTAAGGGCCCCAGGGCCATAGCCTAGTAACCTCCTATAATCCTATGATCCTATGGCTGTTGGGCTGGGTTGGAATTAGATGTTGCAGAATCCTTGGTTAGAGATGATATACTCTGTATAAAGTAAATTTCATTCTATTGCAGTTTTGAGTGGTGAGTTATTGGGAAAGGAGTCAGTGATGAAATTCTGGCTGGGATGTAAGATTTCATTAAATGGTTGATAAATGTTTAGGGTTGTGTTTATTATTGTTCTAAATGCTGTTACAGTATAGCCTTTTTCTTCATTTATTTGCTTTTTAGTACAGTAGTAGAGCATTCTGAAGTTTTAGAGATATTGTCGTGTTTTATATTTTTGCTATTTTTTTGTATACTTTTTCCCTATCCTGCATTAGCATTCTACTCTTTTTGGATAGCCAAATTACACTATTTGGTTTTAGTCTCATCCTTCTAGCAGTGCAAGGTTATTTAGGATATTTAGGAAAATTGTACTAAATTCATTTACAGCATCATCTAAGGGGAGGAATTTTAGGATGTTTTAATTAATAAATGCTAAGCAGTAATGAATATTTCTGGGTTAAACTTGGACAGGCTGCATACTGTTTATAAACATGCTGTTTAAGTGGATGTGTGAGGTGTCTGGTTGCAGAGCTTGAAAGATGTTTACTGAAACAGTCTGACATTGTACCTGTGGTGGCAAATCTGCTAGGGTTTGATATTAACATCCAGTCTAATAAGAAATATGATGTCTTGCTCTAATGAATGGGGCTATTAATTAATTATATGAAATCGTGTAAGTTCATGCTAGTTATAGTTGAGTTAGAGTTAGAGGTTATGTGAAACCAATTGGTACTGTCATACCCAATTGTATTTTTTCTTCTTCTGGAATTTGTATGGATATCCAGCGTAGGATATCTTTCTATGTAACTGTATTGTCACCAGGAGAGACACGAAGGACGATAATATATGTTTGTTTTTATCTACTTATTTTCAGAAAAGTAATAAGAGGCTCTGCTGAATTTAATTTTTGCGTTGATTTGCTGTAGGGAGAAATGTGCCAGCTGTTTGGAAACATTAAAGCAAAACCATCCCTTTCTCTTTATATGGTCATTAAGGATGATATTATAGCCAGGTGGGTATAATTTCAGAGTCTTGTATCCTGGGTTTAAGCCACGTTTCAATTATAGTGACAATATCAGGCTTGTATTGGGTAATTCAGGCATGAAGTCCAATCATTTTATTTCTTATCATTCTAATATTTATGGAGGCAAATGTAATATTAGTGAGGTCAATAGTTGATCTTTGTGGGGTTAGACTAGTGTGTGGAAGGGATGGAGAGAGGTGTGGAGAGATATAAAGGTCACAATAGACTAGTGAAATAGAATTACTTTCCAGGCATCTCAATGTTTACCAGAAGATAAATTCACACAATCAAAATATTAGAATGCATGAAAAAGGAAAAATATTATTTTGTTAGCTTGCAAGGCACTATTTTGCAGTTTTGTTGAAGTTTGAAATAGTACTCCATAACTTGAAGTTAATTATTTATTCAAGGAAAACAGCAAAATGAATCATGCAGTTCATTAATCCATTCATTCTTTAAGCTATTATAAAGCAGAGAACCAACTAAATAAAACATTTGGTGTACAATGAACTATGAAAATGTAATGTAGTTCTTTGAATGGTTAACTCAAATAGCAGTGTGCACTGTGATGTGACCTACCTAAATATAAGCAGCATTTGAAACATCACACAAAATGTTAATGAACAAATTAGGCAGTCTTTAAGTAGACTATATTGTAGCAACACTGAGAAAACTCTGTCTAAACAAAATAACCTCATAATAAATGGATTTCCCTTAGATGAAAGCATGATGAAAGGATTGGCAGCAAGGTAGCATAGTCAGACCTGTTCAACGTCAGTATAAGTAATGTTGCAGAAAAAAAGTAGACACGCTAAACTTGATAACACGATTAACAGCCTGCATAGCTGGATAATATTGCATGTCTTGCTAGGAATTATCACTATTACTTAGGAGAGCCTTTGTTTTCCCCATAATGCCAATGCTATTTTCATTTGCAAAATACTTTAAACAGCCACAAGGTGGCAGTGCTTGCACACAGAGGTTTCATACCTCTGTTCAGTAACTGCAGACCATAATGCCATATGATGGTTACCAGATTCAAAATATGAGTCTGACATTCAAAAACTGTGCTACTTCTTATCTTTTTGTGTTGTGCAACACAATGCATGTGACATATTTTTTTTTATAAAACTGCAAATTAAATGCACTGCACACATGGCGTGGTAAAACTTTTTCCTTGTTTGATTAGCTTTTAATAACTCTCCCCCAAACTGTTCACAATTGGGTTACTGTTTTAGGCATCCTGTATTAAACAGTGTTTCCCAAGCATCCTCTAGGCTGAAAACCCACACTGATGAGGCCAAAGAGAAGCATCCCCATTCTTTATTAATAATTAAATGCTGGAGTTAATAAGTGATGTAGGAGTGAAGTCATCTGCCAGTAGCTTTGCAGGGTTTCATAAAGTCTATATACTCCCTCCATTTACCTCATCTTAACACATCCATGTTACTAAGTTCTGCACATTATGCTAATAGAAGCATAAAGTCATATTCATGCCATGGGCCTGTCACACGGTCATTCCTTCACTGAACAGACCTGAGTTGTACTCATGCCTCCCCTGGCTGCTGTCCACAGCATATTCAAAGAACTGACACAACATTGTTGTCTTTCATGCAACTGGGCCAGTCCAGATAACATCACTGTGTCAATCAAATGGCATCACAAAGCACTCCTTTAATTCCAGAAATAACAATGGTCATCAGCAGCATTTGCTTTAGTGGCCTATTTGCTGAATGCCAATGCCATTACTTGAACCAGTACTGACCTGAAATCTAGGAAGGTCTGTACATGGTAAAAGTCCATCAGGAAAGATGTGATTAATATTTTATAGGCTGCACTTGGAGTAGGATGAATGTAGTGTTAGTGCAACTACTGTCACGTGACAGGGATTTGCAGACGTGTTACAATACATATGCATGTACATCCACCAGAGTGTGACATTCTTTTAACACCATGTGCAGTGGTGTAAAAGAGTAAAAGTACTGCCATCCTGAAGATGAACTGTACAAATGCTTATGCCCACACCAGAGCAGTTCATTAAGTAAATGCAGCTGATGCAGTCTGCCAGTAGACAAGTCACAGAATGTACACACTAATCAAAAGTGGCTTTAGGAAATTATCTGCAATGTAATTGGCTGACAATGTCTATATTATATTCTGAAAACTTGTAGATAGAGTTTGGTCTGTCTGGGAACAGCACTGTACACCTTATTCAGTGTGTAGTTGACAGCTGACTGTGGATGTAACTGTATGGCTGTGCAAGTCATCAGTCATTTTTTCTGACAGGGGTGGCTGGGCAAGGGTCTATATGACTAGACCGAAAGATCACAACAGTGAATGTATGTACATTGACACATTTACGTCGATGTACATACAGAGCGAAACACCTAAACGGCAAAAACCGGAATGCCGAACGCGTTTCATAGCCAGCAGCATGATGGTGGGGATAAGGAAATATATCCTTTTCCCCACTGTAGTGCGGTCTCGGAGTTGGTATATTTAAGTAGGGGGGTGTGGGGGGTGCAGGGGGGCTTAAGGAGATGTAGTACCTCTTCCCCATTAATACAATGCTGAAACCTATAATCAATAACTGATATGGATACACAGCACCCAATATGGGAGGTCTGTGGGTAAAACTTGCATAGTTTAACTGTCTAGAAATTGTGTTTTAGGGGCAGGAAATGTTTATCAGGGCATATTATGTACCTTACATTCGGAATATTCTTTTACTTAAGAATTTCCCATAGTTGTTTCCTAGCTCTATTATATCATTTGGACTTTCTGTAGAGGTATCTTGGTATGAATACTATGCCATTGTCCTTTTCTGCATCACTGTACTGAATATTGATTTAGAAATCTTGCCCCTGAAAAAAGAACCAAACTGCTAGCACCATCTTGTTGGTGATTTATATACCGTGATATTGCCGCTTCTTTTTCTTCCTGCTCAGATACACTTGCTATGTACTTTATGATCTCACTGGTACTACAACTACCTGATAACAGTGCTGATTTAAGTTTCTACTACATCACATGAAGGTTATTTTATTTATACTTTGCTGACAGTCAAGTCCCACTAGGCCAATGGCCTCTTTTCAGGGTTGACTGGAGGTTGTATTCATACTGACTAGGGAAAATTTGGCCAGGGCACTAGAGAATTTAACCTGGTCTTTTCTGTTAAGTGCCATGGGATCTTTTACATCCGCCTGAGATACCCCCACCTCAGGCAGATGGGGCCTCAGTTTTACATGTCATGTGAAAGGCAAATGATTCCCTTGTTCCTACTCCTGTCCACAAATGGACTACAGTTATTATTATTATTATTATTATTATTATTATTGCTTCCCTGTTTTGTACTTCACATTTCCCCTTGGATACAGTATTTGCAGGATGCACTAAAATATCATCATCACATGGCTCAGCTCTTGTCAGGAATGGATCTCTGCCTCTTTCCACAGACAATGAAAAGTCTTCAGTATCACAGTTCTCAGTGTAATATACAAGGCAGGCATGTGCAGGATGCAACCATTCTGAATGATCACACATTAAAACAGCAAAGTCCAGCTGTGTTATTAACTATTTTAGTTACTGTGTTGCTCAATCTTTTCCCATTTGCTCACAGCGATTTCTACTTACTGTAATGTCATTCTCTTCTACTTGATCACTTGATCAGTTTATGTCCAGTATACTGGTCTCAGGTCCACTTAGAAAACAGACTCAAAAAAAGGCAATAAATTACATAAGTAAGCCCACTGAGCACAAAGTAATTTGTTTTGATTCACACAGGAGACAAATGAGGACTGTGGGACTCAAACACAGCTTTGCTACAGGGTCTAGGTCTGGCAGAGCATAGTATTATACCTCCACACCAAAGTGACAGGCAGTGCCCACATGGCTCACACAATCTGACCATTTTATTGCCTTTTATATTTATATAAGGTGTGTCCGGTAGGTTCATGTACTGTTTCTGCAATACTTTACTGACAGGACCTCTTTTGATGTCCATCTGCAGGGAGCAGCTGGAATGCATAACAGAGGCCTACTTATACCAGCAGAGGAAAATGTTAATTTTTTAATTGAACATAACACTATCTAGCCCTTGACAGCTCAGAACTGCATAATACAAGTCCTCCTACCCAGAAAAATGATTCATTATTAACCCAAAATATATTTTTACTGGTAATATTTCTTTATATGGATACTGAACTGTAGATGTTTTTGTTGCTCCTTTATCACAGTAACTTTTTTACATTTGGGTAATCTGATACGGCTAGCCAAATTTAAAAAAAAAGTTTTAAAGCCTCATCTTTCTCCATACTTGTATAATGATTTTAGACCAATTCATTCAAACTTGCTAAATTCCCTTTTAGTTTGCATGTGCTTCAGAGTTTAAGTGCAGCTTTACTGTACTGTCAAAAAGCACATTCTGTTCCAGATTTTCTGCAAATTCATTTATAAAGACATTGAAAATGAGCAAGCTTAGTACTGACTCCTGTGCTACAGAACTAGTGACCATTGTTTCTTCTGAGAAAACTTTACTATTACCCTGTGCCCATTTATCCAGAAATGTTTTTTTTAACCTTTTTAGTCTTTCAGCTATCGTAAATAAAGCTTATAACCAATGGAGTGCCACACTGATTAGTCCTGTGGCCAGTACTGTTTAACATATTTGTGTCGGATATTACAGTGGTAATGGAGTGGGGAACCACACAATCCTTTTAGAAAACATAGGCAAGTCAGGGATATGGGGAGAAGATATAAATTCTAATGAGATGTGGTGTGACTTGCAGAGTCAGTATCACGGAGGGTGGGGGGGGGGGTAGATAAACTGTAGTATAATAATTGCTAAGATTATACCCTTTCATGGAATATAAGGTGGAAAAACATATAGACTGGAATAGATGGTCTTACAGAAAGCACAAAATTAAAAGAATATAGGGGACACTGTTTTGTTAAATTACTTTAGTGTGTGCCACTGGTAAAGAATGTTTCTATGCAGGTGTTAACTCATAGAAGAGAGTTTATTGACATGACAAGGCAGCAAAGCAGTTTCAGTTTAAGGCCCTGCCTGTTTATTTCACATCAAAGCATAGTGACAAAGTGATTCAGTTTAAATGCCAGTGATTCTAAATGTCCAGTCTGTACCATAAGAATGCTATTTTCTTTCTGGTTTCCCTTAGTATAAAATTATCTACATGGAACAGGTTAAGAAAGTATTCTGTGTTATACATATTCCTTCATCTTCTGTGTTCCAAATTTAGTAGGCACATTCCTTCTCCCTACTACAACTCTAAACTCCAACAAAAAGTTGTGCCTTATTTTATAGGGGCAGGTTTTGACAGAAGCACAGAAATTTCGAGAACTACATAGCCAGGCTCTAGAATACCTTCTTGGGGTTAGAGTTCTGAATCTGTATTTGTTGTTTTAAATAGTCTGCCCAAACTACATGAAAACAACCTTAAGGCAGCATTCACAGATGAGTACTAGGCTAGTTACCCTCTCAGGCTATTTTAAGCCTACCTAATTTGTCTTTCAAAGGTGAGAAACAAGCCTTGTATTTTGTATCTATAAGGTAAACACCTTAAACATTACACTGACATTTAACCCTAAACAAGAGGAAGCTAGATTCAAACCTACAATTGCCACCTATGTTCATACAACAAACCAGAAGTCTACCTGCCTAGTATGAGACAAATAGCAGTTGTATAGTGTAGTGGTTGTTGAGCAGTGGTCATCAGGGTGATTTACTGGAAAATAAGCTGCTACCTCACCCATGTGCAGGCATCTTTCTGGACTGAGAGAAGATGTATCTCATCTGAGCCCACAAGAGATCTGCAGTATTACTTTTATTACCCCACAGTGTAACAAGCGTGAGGACTACTTCAGCAACAGTGCAATTCAGGAATGTAGTGAATTTAAAAAAATATTGCTCCAAATGACCTTTCAGTAATTCTATTGGTGTCCTGGGTACAGATAAGTACTGTAAGGATCTATCAACAGCCTTGACTACAAAAGAGTGTGGCAACTACCTAAATCAGAATTCATAGGAGAATGAAAAGAGATCACAAAGAATATCGGAGCATGTCTTTTTTGGGATTTGGTTATTAAGAGGGCAGAACTAGGCTGGGAAGGAAAATCTCGATAAAATAAATAATTTTAAAATAAAACAATAATAACAGCTCAGATGGTGTAGTGGTATGTTACTGTGATTGTAGTGCCAGTGTCCTGGGTTTGAGACTTGGGAAGGGCTGATTATTTACAGCTGTGATGGTTTAGTGATTAACTGCTGTGACTATAGTGTATAGGTTCCTGGGTTCAAGCCTTGCAAGGGCAGTTTATTTCTCTGAAATGGCCTAATGGTTAAGGTGTTTGCCTTACAAAGACAAGGTGTGGGGTTTGAGTCTCACAAGGGATAATTGGCTAGGCTTAAAATGGCTTGCAAGGGCAGTTAGCTTAGTACTAATCTATGAACCTATTTGTGGCTTTTTAGAGTTAGGGCATAGGAAGTGATTCCTTAGAATCACAGGACCGGCTGCTTGCAGTAGGGCATTTATGTCATTGTCCACATACAGACACATGATCTCATGGCAAAACTGATTACATCAGAGAAGGTATACTTTGAAGTCCTTGTGAAAGATGTAAGAAGTACAGACTACTGATTTCTAAGAGGCATTGCTTGTTCATACCCCAGATAAGAAAAGGGTAAGGTGTACAAACAGCTGGTAGCTCAGGACTTTGATTTCTCTGTGTAATGGCAGTCCACTTGGATCCATACAGATGTATAGCGAGATAAGGATCTGCATTTGCATTAGAGAGAAAACATCAACTTAAACAACAGGTCCATGTACCTTAAAAGTTGAAGACAGACAAGCAACACAAAAATCTTACCTCTCCCCTCAACACACCACAGCAGTTATTGATGCAAATGTCAGTGGTGGGAACATAATCAGGAGATGATCAATGTTAAATAGAAATAATGATGAAGCTATAAACATGGAGGAAGAAAACTGGGAAGTATCAGAATGTATCACTGTTCACATTCAACAGAGAATGTGCCTCATCTTGTGGCATTAACAGAACAATGGAACAGAATAATAGGACAGAAATGCAGATGTGTTATGGCACACAACTTATACTAGAGATGTAGGTGGGGGTGAGGTAGGAGGTATGCATCTGTACATGAGGAAGTACAACAAAATAACAAAAATGAGCAAACAAGATGCAAGCTATGCATTTGTATCATGACGAAGGCTGGAAATTGCATCACAAGTAAAGTCAGAGTTATTGACTCTGAACAATAAGGAAATCATACAAAATTATAGGTGAATTTCTTAAATTAACTGAAAAGAGGAGATAATGAACAGAGGTGTGGATACCTAACTTTAACTCACAGAAAAAGTCACACAAAAAAAGAATTCATTTAGAAACTTCAGGGAAAACACCTGCAATTTAAATCAAAGCAATAAAAACTGATTTGATTGTACAATCAATGAAATATCATGCTCCGATTTTGATTAAATCGTGTCTGTATGGTGAAAATACTAACTCTTTAGTACTTGAATTGAATTGAATTGCTAGTGTTTTCCCTTATTTATTTATTTAAGGGGAGATATTGATGACGGACTTTAATTTACTGGATTTTATTTGGAGCACCCTACTGGTAGACATACCCCAAACCAGGATAATTCTTCACACTGTGTAAGGAGAAGGCCTCATATAAAGAGTCCTAGGATCTAGCCCACACAGAGTTGTTTGTACATGTTCTGAAATGGGGAGGGATGCAGGATTTTAGATGTGGAACCAGATATCCATTTGTCAACTGACCAAATAGTATGTTCTCTGTCATCTTAGGTAGAGCTGTGCCAAAAACATTTTATTGTTTTCTAGGACAGATTTTTTTTCTCAAAATTTTTTTATTTTCAATTAAAATAACATTTACATAATATTTTTTAAATATTATTTTAAACAACTATATACAATATTTACAACAGCCTGACTTTCAATTATATACACTGTATACAGTAGAGAATGAAAAGTTCCACAACCACGGCTTAAAACAACTTCACTTTTATTTCCAGCAAAAAAAATACAGTAAGCGCTTTCAAACTCACAGTTCTTCTTCAGACTGAAATATTCAGGCTTTTACTCAGAAATTTAAAATACACATTAACCAATCCACAACCATTATAAATTATCTATGCAAATCCCTTCATCTAAGAACCGGTTTTAAAGAAACCTTGTTGTTTATACCAGGCTTCCTGTCAGAGAGAAACTTGCAAATCCAGTATAGTTCCCTTTCCCCTGTAAAATTCAACAAATCACCACCTCTGGGACCCTTATCAACTGTGTCAATAACTTTAAACATAAAAAAATGTGATGGACCTGACTCATATATATGTTTAGCAAGAGTATTGGTTAAATCAGCTCATCTCATGGCATATTTATGCTCACGAATCTGCTCATAGAGCTTTCTGTTGGACTTACCAACATAAAAGCTACATATGTATGTTCTCTATCATCTTAGGTAGTGCTGTGCCAAAAACATTTTAGTGTTTTCTAGGACAGATTTTTTTTCTCAAAAAAATTTTTATTTTCAATTAAAATAACATTTACATAATATTTTTTAAATATAATTTTAAACAACTATATACAATATTTTACAATAGCCTGACTTTCAATTATATACACTGTATGTTATTAAATATAGAATTAACAGATCAGTTATCAGAGATACAATGTTGATTATTGCAGAGTGTCCAACAAAGATATAACTTTCTTCCAAGGATTATTTACCAATGGCCTGGGATAGATTCATAGTTCTTTGATTTTTATTTCCATCGATGCAGTTGTCTTCAGTAAAGTGTAGAATTCTTCCAAGGTCGGGGGTGTATTTGAATTCCACCTTCTGGTTACGCTTTTCCTAGATATAGCAAGTATTGTCCATAACAAATACATATTTGTCTTATTCAGGTAGGGACCTTCATTTACATTTAGTATAATCAACGCTTTAGTTAAGGTAAAGGATTCACTAAATAAAGCCTGTAAAAAATGATTGATTCCATTCCAATATGATTTCATTTTATTACAGTCATAAAAATATGAATCCAGTCTGCTTTATTTGACTTTTCACAGCTCCAGCAAAAAACATTTGTAGTAGCAGTGATCTTTTTAATTCTATTTGGTGTTACAAATGCTCTGTGTAAGTATTCCCAGTTATATATTTTCCAGTACTGTGTGTTAGAGGTGTAATTAACTGATAGTAACATGTTAGTTTTAATTTCTTCTGTTAACTGCAATGACTGACCTTTTGTTAAGAACTGCCAGTATGATGGTTTGGGAATTGTTTTATATGTTATTAACTCTTTATATAGATTTGAAATGGAATTTTTCTTTTCACAACTATTATATATAAATTCATATACAAAACTTATTAGATTTGGAATATCTTTAAATGAGGAATTATTAACTAATCTGCAAAAATCTTGAGTGCACATTAGAATGCTTTGTAAGGTTAACCAGTCTAGGACAGATTTTGACAAACGGAAACAGTGTCTCAGAATAGATGTAGCCAATGAACAAAATGGAAGGATGGAAGAACAAATGTGATACATCAGCTGCCATCACAGATGTGACTAGCTTTTGGGAGACACAAAAAGCTAAGTCAAAAATGAAGAGTTACATCTGTTGCTCAAAGAGGTAGCTTTCAGCTTTATGAAGCTATCATTTAAGAACTATATTATAGAATAAGAAGGGTCTGTTTCCCATTGAGTACACCAGGCTCTAAATGGAATGTAAGACCTGATTATATTCCATTGGTAAGTTCTGTAGCCACAATGAAAGAGAGATCAGTGCAGCTAGTAGTGAACGTTTAAAAACATCAGTAAAAACTACAAGTAGGACCCAGCCAAGCTGGAGTCTTCAGAGGTACTTTAAACGTCCTGTAGTGGTGGCCCATACCAAACTGTGGCATGTTTGCAGCTAATGGGGATTGGCTTTATTGGCCAGAATACACCATAAAGACTTAAAAAGTAAAAAGTCATAGGCACTCAGAACCCATGTAGCTACACACTGGTATATCCTTAAGGGGTCATTTGCATATATCTCGTGGGTCTTTGTTACAGGAAGTTTAAGGCATTATACAAGGAATACTCAAGCTTGTCAGAGTTTTTCTTTCAGTTTTGCTAAATGGCTTGCCTTTATATGTTTTGGTTGGGATCGTAAAAACTAACTGTCACCATTTTCTTGCTACTAAACAAAGTAATATTTATCTCTCTTTGTCATAACCCTGTTATTTCTTTACATACAGTCATTCTCATCATCATCATCAGTCCCCTTTTTCCTATGTTTACATGGGATCAGGGTGTCACTTTAACATTAGCCTATGTGACCAAATCACCTAGAGACAATGCATTACGTAGATATTACTATGGATGCACTTTGTTTACATTTTAGTAAAACACAGTGCCCTGTGATAAAACACATTTCATGTTACTTCTGACTGATTTCATGTTTTAAGAATCTTGGACAACTGTGCTGTGAAAAAGTGGGTCTGCTTCTGTTTATTGAAAAATCACTTTTTCAAAAAACAGAAAGCCAAACCCACTTTAGCGAAAGTGCACTTAAAAGACAGTGCACGTTCGTGAAGACCAATTCACCGAATCGAAAAAAAAACACACACACACACACTAAAAACACATTTCCCAGCACCTCCCACACCCCCACAACTTAAATATACTAACTCTGAGATTGCATTACAGTGGGGAAAAGAATACATTTCCTTATCCCCCACTGTAACGTGCTTCGGTGAATTGGATGCACTTTCATTTAAGTGCACTTTTGGTAAAGTGGGTTCAGCTTTCTGTTTTTTGAAAAAGTGATTTTTTGATAAACAGAAGTAGACCCATGAAAGTATAACTGTGTATATGGAAATGCATCTCTAAGCACTGAGTCATATTAGTATGAAGAAAAGGAGTGGGAATGAAACTGAAAATATACAATTCTGCTATTTTAAAAAGGCAAGTCTATTTTTAGAGCCATTGGATAATAACAATATCCCGTGTCAGGGTCATGGGTAAGTTAGATTCTTATTTATAGTGAAAAGCTACAGTTTGGTTACTTGGGATCTGCTCTCAAGACCAAACAATGTTACTTCCAACACTGTAGGTAAAGTTTGAATTATCCACTCTCATCTGCATGTATTACTGTAAGGAACCAAGTGGGCCGGGGGATGACAACAATGCCAAAGTAAATGCAAGCAGTAAATGACATCTTAAAATGAAAGTTCCACAACTAGAAATGGATAGCGCAATCAAAAAGGGAGATTAACCATTTTATAAACAATGCAAGATAAGAAGTGATACTGAAGTTATACACAATGGAGAAGTTGGAGTGAAACGACTAGTGAAATAACAGGGCAGATGAATGATTACTGTTTAATATTCTGAGGGTAAAAAAAAGAGATGGGTAATTGCGGTAAGAGAATATAAATGATAACTTTAAGTAAATAATTTATTACATGTAGACACTAGAAGTCCGGGATGAGTTTAATCACATTTCTCTTTGACTGAAGAAAGGATCTTAAAATTGCAAAACTAAATGTTCATAAGGCAATGGAGTTTAATGAGGTTTACCTTTATATTCTACAAAACTAGATGAGGAACAAAACTGTTAGCAGATTATGAGAGGTTAAGGTTCCTGAAGACTGGTGAAAGGCTATATTAATTCTCTTTTACATGAACAAGAATAAAACACAATAAAAAAACATCGATCTGTAAGTTTAACCTCAGTTGCAATGAAATTTAGGCGATCATAGCTTGAGGAAAGAATGTTAAAATAACCTGGAAACTAATGTCATATGATGCAAAGGTGTCTGGAACTGCAGAGAAATCTGAAAGGGAAAGACAATGTCAAAACTAAAGTGTTACCTCATTTTGTAGACTTAAATTGAGTATATAAGTAGTTAATTAAGGAAGTTATATATCATATATTGTAGACAAATAACTGAATTATTTAACTTAGTAACTAGGGTATTAAATTAGGACAGGGTTTTAATGAATCATTCTTAGATTGTAAAAAGCTATGCAACACAAGTGTTTGCAAACAAACAAAAAGAAAGAAAATGTGGAGTGTGCATAATGACAATGCATTTCAATATCCCAATAAGTGAAGTTCACATAATGGCTGATAACACGTGAGGATAAGACAGTGGTCACTACTGGGGCTAGTCCTTTTTATTCAAGATGAATGTAAGCTGCTAGTTAAGTAGGATTAAAAGCTTATCTAACAAGTAGGAATGTGGGCATAACTGCTGGGCAAAACACTCTTCACATCCTGTCAGGAGTCAGGATTCAGTGCGAAATATCAGTGTCAAAGACCAGCAGGATATTAGCTGAAGTGTTAGGAAATGAGAGAACTGAGATACTGAGGAGGTTGTCCCACTGTTCAGGACATTGCCGTGCCATATGAAGAGTGTGCCATGTAGCTCTAGTGGCCATAAAGAGTAAGTGGCTGCTACTATTGAATAGCAGAAAGTCCACAACAAGGAAATATAAAAATATTAATGATATTGGTAAGTCTAAAGTATGAAGGGATACTATATGTGACATTAGCAACTACAGAACTAAAGAGAGAAGAAAGGGGAATATGTTGGGTTGGTATAATGCTTAAGTTGTTTACTTTACAAGCAAGAGGTACAGGGTTTGATTCTCACCAAGAGAAATTGGTTAGATTTAAAATAATTCACAAAAGCAGCTACCCTAATACTTAGCTATGAGCCTAGAGTTATGAGATGTACTTGTGAACAAGAATGAATGGAAAATGACAGGAAGACTGTCAATTCATGATTGTTTTAATGGAATATTATTTCATGAACTATTTTTTCGGTTCCTAATACACACTGTACGAAGCACTTACTACAGCAGAATGCATGCCAATAAAGTGGTCAGGGATTTCTGGGTCATAAGGAAGCAGGAATTGGACATGGTTAACAGACAAGTAGTTACACAGGGAGCATGACAGGTGAGATTTAGGTACACAACACTGACTGCAGCATCCTGGTGGGCTCTTAGGAATTGTATTCATAACTCGTATATTTCTAAGTTTATGTTTGTTGATATAGTACTATAGCACTGAATTTGCTGGACAGAAGCCAGCGATTGGAATCAGGTATATAAAATCTTAAACTAGAGCTACCATATCAGAGTCATAACTCTCAGCTGGTCATTCCACTCTTCAATCTGCTAGCTTATTCAAGGAAGCTAGCCGATCAGGATGGCAATCATTTCTGGACAGAAGGGCTAACAAACATGTAAACTGATGCACCATGACTTTTTAACACCACAGAAGTCAGGTCAGACTCTTCTTTCATGACTATAAGGCCTAGTAGTGCATTTCCTTACCTGTAAGTATACATAGCATTTACAAGTCTATTACCACCAAACTGGTAACCTGGCCCTTTCCCTTTAATAAGTCTCTTTAGCAATATCAATAGCTTTGTAACATTCTTCTTCTTTTGTTATTACCCTAAATGTATTACTGCTCAGTGCTAAGAGTCTAAACAAAAAACTCCACTCCCTAGAAGCTTTCTTCATTCTAGAGAATGCTCACATATGTGTGGTCAATGAGACATGGTTTAAAGTCACAGAGCACATCAATGTCTTTGACACATTTAGATCAGCTACTTCACAGGCAGGGACTAAAGGTGGAGGTGTCTCTATTTACATCAAAAATAAATATACTTCAAGGCTGGTAAGACAGGACAATGCAGTTGAGCTGCTTCAGGTTCATATCATCATAGACAAAATCCAATAAGACTTCCTTGCGAGCTATAGGTCCCACTCTATGACCTAGGTAACCCATACCATGTATTTAAACTTATTAGAAATACTAACCATCCGACCCAATACCATATTCATGGGTGACTTTAATTATCCCACTATTAACTTGGAATCCTATATGACACCAAACATACAGGAACAGAGATTCCTGGATTTTTGTAAACACAAACTCCATGGACCAGATAGTCAGTACACCAGCCAAGGGTGCAACCATATTGGATCTGATCCTCACTGATATGGGAGAGTGCTACACACCCCCTATTTTAATGTCTTTCTTGGTAAGGTCAGACCACAAAATGGTCTCCTTTGAAGTAAAAATAAAACCTGGACTCCCAGCTAAACCTAGAATATTCAGGAACTACTCTAAGGCTTACCTCCTGCTATTAAGTGATAACCTGGCAAAATTTCAAGCTCCCATAAACCCTGAGAACACTGCTGCCTATGTAGAACTGTTCGCAGAAATCCTGTACAAGCATGTTAACAGCTAGATAGTGGCAACTGTATCCACCAGGAAGAAGGACAGAACTATCTCAAAAAACAAGCCACCCTGGTGGAATCACAAAATCAATAGGCTGTATAACAGAAGGAAGAAAATCATGGCAAAAATTAGGAGGTGCAGTACCCAGCAGGATAAAAACACTCTCATTAAACTAAATAAATAACTCAGAGGAAAAATAAAGTCTACCAAAGCCAAATTTGAGGTAAGTTTTGGCCTCCCAGGCCAAGGACAACCACAAAGCATTCTTTGCCTATGTCCATAACCTCAAAGGCAATACATCATTGTGTGCAGAGCTCATTGTACATGGAGCCATCTATACTGAGCCAGAAGATATAGCAAACCTCTTGGCTGATAAATCTGCCTCCAACTTTACCTCTCTCTCCCCCTCAACCTTATTTCAGGAAATACCATCAAATATAACTCCCCCTATTATCACCAGGGAACAGGTCCTTAATGCTCTCTCTAAGACTACATCAATGGTTGCAGACAGTATCCTGGGATGCCTTCTAAATAGCAGGAAACATGACTTATTGGGGCCCCTAGGAATTACTATTTAACTGTAGCCTCCAAACAGGCTTTGCGTCTCATGAATAGATAAAGGCAACCATCATCCCTCTGCACAAAGGTGGGCCATCTACAAACCCCAGAAACTACAGACACATACGTTTCACTAGTCTTATATGTAAAGCCATAAAATGAATTATCATGGAGATGATCAATAGAGATATAGTAAACCTCAAGACACTGGACCCAACACAGTTTGGTTTCGTCAAGGGCAGATCATGCCTACTCAACCTGGTGGACTTCTTTGAGAAGGTAACCAAAGCAATGGATGAGTAAAAATGGTACACACTGCTTACTTTGATCTGGCCAAGGCATTTGACACAATACCCCCCTCAAGCATTGTTGACAAACTCAGGAGACTAGGTACAAACTTGTATGTCACCTGGTGGATAACCAAATGGCTCACAGACATGATCTAGGAAGTTAGAATTGGGGAGTCCACCTCTACAAAGAGGCCAGTCACAAGTGAAGTCCTCAGGGATCAGTCCTTCAACCGCTCCTTTTTGGCATTTACTTCTCTGAAGTCAAGGCCAATGTCGGTGGTCCTGGCTGACGAAATTTTCAGATGATTGCAAATTAGGAGATGTCATTGAATCCCAGACTGACAAAGATGTTCTCTAGGAGAGACTGACAAAGACAATTAGTGTCAGAGCCAAGGACTAAAACTAAATACCAAGAAATGCATAATAGTATCCTTTGGGAAGTCATCCATCCATGGCAACTATCATATTGACAACACACCCCTTAGAACTGACCCAGTAGTCAGGGACTTAGGGACACACATAGATAGTAATCTAGCCTTTGACCATCATGTATCTACAGCAGTCAGGAAATCATTCTATGTTGCGCAACTTATAAACAAAGGTATGGCATCTAAGTCCAAGAAAGACATTGTTCCACTGTATTCGGCTTTTATCAGACCTATCATTGAGTACAATGCCCCCTTTGATATGTACCTAACCAGGCATATCCAACAACTGGAATGTCCACAGAGGTTCCTCACTGAAAGACTACATGGAGTAAGTAAAATGTCCTATGCAGACCACCTCAAGGCCCTATCCCTGTATTTTGTCTCCTACAGGCATTTGAGGGGAGATCTATGCCTGGCATACAGGGCACTGTCAAACCCCACTTTGATGGACCTCTAACCTATCCACAAAACAAACAACACCAGAATTACCTATTCTAAAGACTTAATGCTTGCCTGTGATATAAATAGGACCTGCTGGAGAGACTTGTATGCATCCCCGAGACTACCCTGTCTAAGGAACAAGCTCCCCATCCATGTGAAGCAGAGTTCCTCCCTAACCCAATTGAAGTACAGCTTGGACAATTGGATGAAGAACAGGAGATTCATCCCTGGTTTGGTACCTATGTCTCTAATGGACACAGGCAACCTGTAAATGGTTCATCTCCCAGTCAATGCTTGTAAATGTTTCATCTCCCAAGCCCCTGCTTACACTTATCAGGGATACCAGAACTTGTCAGAGATTTGGGATGCATGACTAGCCTTAAAATGCCCATTTAGTCATTAGCCTAGTAAAGACCTATGAACCTGTGAACTCATTATTCTTAAATACTTGTCTTATTAAGCATTTGTCTCCCTTTAAATTAAATGTACAAACATTTCATCTGATAAATGCAACAGTGGATATTCCACTGGTTATGCCTGAGAAATCTTCATTTCAGTTAAATGTTCATAAGCATAACTTCAAACTTTTCTGAGGGTTAACTAGTAACCTTAACTCAGGATTAATTCCATTTTAGGAGAGAGGTTTTTAGTCCTCTAGGATCATCCTTTATGTTTTATGTAGGACACTATTACTCATTATAGTGAGACTGCACCACTATACCATAGTCTGTAAATAAATGGATAGAATTAGAATTTGAAGCATTGTTTTGCTTCATGTATACTTTAAGACACCATACACTTAGGAGATCATAAATTAAAATGGACTAGTTTATTGCATTTGTTTTCAATAGCATTTGCAAGCACAATTATACTCAGAAACTTGTGCATACTGCCAGATTCACAATCAGATTAATAATGCCCAAATGCATTATGGAAAACTCACATAGGTGTACACAGACAATCAATGTAGCACTAGTTACACAGATCATTATGGTAATCAGGCATCACCACACCTCCTCCCATCCTAATTTAGGAGATGTACTACACATTACTACACACTACTAAATGTTACTTGTCCAAATATACCTCCCATCCTAATTTAGGAGATGCACTACACATTACTACACACTACTAAATGTTACTTGTCCAAATATTTTAGTAACTCCCTGAACTTTGCTCTTGTACTTCTTCCCAAATCAGTATTCCCAGATCAACAGTGTTATCTAATTTCCTTCTATGTCTTTGTCACTCCCTCCTCATTTCTCCCATCTATCTGTCTTTCTTTCTTTCTTTCTCTGTTTGTATATGAGTTTGAACTATAATCAGCTAAATTCCCATTTGACAAGCTATTTTTTTCTCAGAGAAGTTGCAGACAAACTTGCAGATTTAGTGGCCTGTGAGCGAGAAAAGAGGATCTCTCTGCATTGAAGCCAGCTCACAAACAACATTTGCAAGACCTTTTCTATCCCAGAATTGTGGTGCAAAGATGAACATTAGGCAGTGTTGTAACTTCAGAAAAGTCTCTCTAAAGGTTCACTCTAATGTTTTTCATGCCGACTTTTCCTTATATATTTATGCACATCTACCCCTAGAAAATAATGTTTCATCTTTTTATCGTGATAAATTCTATAGCAGGAGACTATGTGTTAAGTAACACTGTCCCATGTCTTACAATATAATATTCCCAGAGACTATGAGTTAGAGGAGATAACAAAATTCAGAAAGAGGAGAAAATGGATAAGATCTTCATGTATGCAAGTAAAGGGAGTGCAGTGGTTACTGTCTCACAATGCTTGACTGTCTGGTTTGGTTTCTGTCCGAGGTGTCTTCTTTGTGGATTTTACATGTCGTCCAAGTATTTATATGTATTTTTGCTGGGAGAATAGTTTCTTTCAATGTTGCTAAGACATGAAAATATGAACTGGAGATAATCCAAGCAACTTCATGGGCATGCAGTAAACACATGTGCGGGGGCATGCAACCTACCATAGACTGGCTTCTGGTCCAGAATTAACTCAGGACTTATGCTCATTGTTTGCTAAGATACTTCAGCTTTTCATGAAACCTGGAATACGTGTGTAGTGAAAATGAAGATGTGAATGTAAGCAATAAATATTGGTCAGTATTCAGCAAAAAAAATAAAATGACATAGACAGTATATGAACACCTACAGGAAGCATACAAAGATAACTATGGAAATCATTAACATTCTCTTCTAGTTCTGGGGTGTCTCAGTAGTCACTCAATTAAGAGGGGGAAAAATAAGAACTAGAAACTGAAGAAGTGTTCCATGTTCATAACAAATGTTACCAGCTAGGAGACTAGTGATTGTAATCCAATCTCTCTCATTTAAGTGGGAAAGTAAATACGGATAGACATAATATCTCAGAAGGCATGCAGCTGCTTCTGAAAGGTACTTTCAAATGAAAATAATGGATGTATTTTATGTTATGTTCTGGAACAAAGTGAGTCTGTACATGTGACCTATTTTCATTTTGCCAGCAGCTTAATTACATTCCAACTTCATTACATATGTAGTGGCAACACAGCTCGATTAAAGAACCAAAGCAGTTATATGAGCATGTATTAACTTCAAATAATATCGTGCAATTCTGTGTAGTCTGCATATCTATCTATCTATCTATCTATCTATCTATCTATCTATCTATCTATCTAGCTAGCTATCTATCTATCTTTTCATTGGCTATTTTCAGTGTACATCTTCTGTTCTATCCATCATCTTAGCTATCTATTCATTTAGTTTGCCTTGTGCAGCCACATACTCCAGGAGGCTCCAGAGGACGGCCTTTCTAGATAAAAATGTTAAAATACACATGCATACTCACAAACACACACACGCACACACACACACACACACACACACACACACACACACACACACACACACACACACACAGCAATGCAGCGTACTTTAAGAGAGAATCTAATATTAAATCAATAGAACACCTTGCAGACACAGGTCAGGGATGTGTGGTTGCCTTCAGTGATGCAGTAGGTCTCCAGAGGAAGCATGTCCAGAAGAGTGCATACATGCATTGGAGACTAAAGCTATAGGGGAGTCCTCACACTGCAAGCTATCATGTTAGCCAGCAGGAGAGCAACCTAGGCCCTGTAAACAGAAAACTCTGATGGCTGTCTGAATGGTGTCTTCATATAGTCAGTTCTTGCCCTAAGAGAGAATTAACAGGTCTATCCATTGTGGTTTGCCTGATGGTGGCAGGCAGTGGGATAAAAAATAAATAAATAAATAAAATACACATTGTCTTAAAGGAAAAGTGTCAGGTAAGGTATTGAAGATTTCATTACCAGGGCTGTTCCTCTTGTAGGATCATAGGATCATAACAGGTTACTAGGCTAATGGCCCTAAAGTCTTTACAAGCCTAGCCATGTTATACTCATATTCCTTAATTGACTATGTTGGGTGGACTATATTTGTGAGTCAGTCTGTCCATGACGGGCATAGGTGTCACTCCTTGTGTGAATTTATGGTCTCCCATTCAAGTGTCCAAGTTTTGCTTACATAGGATCATTGAGGATCTCTGCTTAACATTATTTGGGAGTTTATTCCTGAAGAGTGGCAATCTCTGGGAGATATATCTGTCTCTCCAGCATGTTCTGTTAATGTCACAAGCTAGAGTGAGCTTCCCTAGAGCAAGTGAATCTTGTCCCATTTGACTTGCGGATGTGTAGCATTTCCATTAAGGCAGGATCCAAGACTGCTCTGTAGGTCAGGCACAACATCTCAGTGATACAGAGTACAGTGACAGGGCTTTCAGTCTATTCACATATGTCATGTTTTGAAGGCCCTCTATTTCCTTAGTGAGGAGCCTTTGTGGTCTCTCCAGTTGCTGCAGGTGATGGTGAGATACATAGAGAAGGGAATATTATACTTTATTAGTGGTATTTTGAGAGTTGAGTACAGAGGAATTATAACATCCTTAGTCCTGGATGCGATGCCCTTACTTATGAGATGTGCAATGTATAAGGCATTCCTCAGCACTGTGGACACATGGTGGTCAAAGTTTAGGTTGCTATCAACCTGTCTTCCAAAATTTTACACTACTGGGTTTGAACTTGGGGGGGGGGGTACTGTCTATATTGTAATTTGCAGGGGCACTCCCTTTGCCAAAGGGAATAATAATGCACTTTTTTGCATTTAGTTTGAGTCCATGGCTTTAGCACCAGTCATTTGTCTGTGTTATCCCCTTTTGTAATATGTTAACATCATTAGTGGGCTCTATGATTGCACCCAGTTTGCAATCGTCAGCAAACTTAGTAAGCCACAGGCTGGGTCTATATCAAAATATCGAATGTTTACTTACCCGAACACCAAAACACTGACACATATTCCATGAACCACAAATAAACCGAACGCCCTAAACCGCAAAATTTATCATCATCATCATTATCTTCTTTCGGCTGTTCCCATTAGGGGTCGCCACAGCAGATCTTCTGTTTCCATTTCTTCCTGTCCTCTGCATCATGCTCTTTCACACCAACCGCCTGCATGTCCTCCCTCACCACATTCATAAACTTATCTTAGGCCTTCCTCTTTTCCTCTTACCTGGCAGCTCCATCCTTAGCATTCTTTTCCCAATATACCCAGCATCCCTCCTCAGCACATGTCCAAACCAATGCAATCTCGCCTGTCTTGCTTTGTCTCCAAACTGCCCAACCTGAGCTGACCCTCTAATATACTGATTCCTAATCCTGTCCATCCTAGTCACACCCAGTGCAAATCTTAACATCTTTAACTCTGCCACATCCAGCTCTGACTCCTGCCTTTTCGTCAATGCCACCGTCTCCAACCCATATAACATAGCTGGTGTCACTACCCTCTTGTAGATCTTCCCTTTCACTCTTACTAGTACCCGTCTGTCACAAATCACTTTTGACACTCTTCTCCACCCATTCCACCCTGCCTGTACTCTCTTCTTCACCTCTCTTCCACACTCACCATTACTCTGAACTGTTGATCCCAAGTACTTAAACTCATCCACCTTTACCAACTCTACTCCCTGCATCCTCACCATTCCTCTACCCTCCCTCATATTTACACACATATATTCTGTTTTAGCCCTGCTGACCTTCATTCCTCTCCTCTCTAAAGCATATCACCACCTCTCCAGGGTCTCCTCAACCTGGTCCCTACTCTCGCTACATATCACAATGTCATCTGCAAACATCGTAGTCCATGGGGCCTCCTGTCTGATCTCATCTGTCAACCTGTCCATCACCACTGCAAATAAGAAAGGGCTCAGAGCTGATCCTTGATGTAATCCCACCTCCATTTTAAACGTATCTGTCACTCCCACTGCAGTCCTCACCAATGTCACACTACCCTCATACATATCCTGTACCACTTTTACATACTTCTCTGCCACTCCCGACTTCCTCATACAATACCACGACTCCTCTCTAGGCACCCTGTTATATGCTTTCTCTAAGTCCACAAAGACACAATGCAACTCCTTCTGACCTCCAACAACACTCTCAGAGCAAATATTGCATCTATAGTGCTCTTTCCTGGCATGAAACCATACTGCTGATCACTAATCATCACCTTCCTTCTTAACCTAGCTTCCACTACTCTTTCCCATAACTTCAAGCTGTGACTGATCAGTTTTATCCCTCTGTAGTTACTGCAGCTCTGCACATCACCTTATTCTTAAAGATAGGTACCAAAACACTTTTCTCCACTCCTCAGGCATCCTCTGACTTTCCAAAATTTCATTAAACAATCTGGTTAAAAATTCCACTGCCATTTCACCTAAGCACCTCCATGCTTCCACTGGTATGTCATCTGGGCCAACAGCCTTTCCATTCTTCATCCTCTTCATAGCTGTCCTTACTTCCTCCTTGCTAATCTGTTTCACTTCCTGATTCACTATCCCCACATCATCCAACATTCTTTCTCTCTCATTCTCTTCATTCATCAGCCCTTCAAAGTACTCTTTCCATCTACTCAACACACTCTCCTCACTTGTGAGTACGTTTCCCTCACTACCCTTTATCACCCTTACCTGCTGCACATCTTTCCCAGCTCTGTCCCTCTGTCTAGCCAATTGGTACAGGTCCCTTTCTCCCTCTTTAGTGTCCAATATCTCATACAGCTCTCCATATGCATTATCCTTAGCTTTTGCCACCTCTCTCTTTGCCATGCGTCTCATCTCCTTATACTCATGTCTACTTTCTTCATCTCTTTGACAATCCCACTTCTTCTTCGCCAGCCTCTTCCTCTGTATACTCTCCTGTACTTCGTCATTCCACCACCAGGTTTCCTTGTCCTCCTTCCTCTGTCCAGATGTCACACCAAGCACCTTACTAGCAGTCTCCCTTACTAGCTCTGCTGTACTTACCCAGCTATTCGGTAACTCTTCACTGCCTCCCAGTGCCTGTCTTAACTCTTCCCAGAACTCCACCTCACAATAACCCTTTTTTAACTTCAACCATTTAAACCTTGGCATTGCTTTCACACTCCTCCTCCTCTTCTTGATCACCAACACCATCCTACAGACCACCATTCTATGCTGCTTAACTACACTTTCCCCTGTCACCACTTTACAGTCTCCAATCTTCTTCAGACTGGCCCTCCTACATAGGATAAAATCCACCTGTGTGCATCTTCCTCCACTTTTGTATGTCACCCTATGCTCCTCCCTCCTCTTAAAATACGTATTCACCACAGCCATGTCCATCCTTTTCACAAAATCCACAATCATCTGACCTTCTGCATTCCTCTCCTTAACACCATGCCTACCTATCACTTCCTCATCCCCTCTGTTCACTTCACCAACATGCCTATTGAGGTCCACTCCAATCACTAGCCTCTCAGCCTTGGGTACACTCACCACCACTTCATCCAACTCATTCTAAAATTTTTCTTTCTCATCAATCGCACACCCAACTTGTGGAGCATATGCACTAACAACATTCATCATTACACCATCAATTTCAAGCTTCATAAACATCACTCTATCAGACACTTTCTTCACCTCCAAAACACTCTTGGCATACTGTTCCTTTAGGATAATGCCTACCCCATTTCTCCTGCCTTCCACACCATGATAGAACAATTTGAAACTGCCTCCTATACACCTGGCCTTACTTCCCTTCCATCTGGTCTCTTGCACGCACAATATATCAACCTTCCTTCTCTCCATTATATCAGCTAGCTCTCTCCCTATACCAGTCATACTGCCAACATTCAAAGTTCCTGCCCTCACTACTACACTCCTAACCTACCTCCTCTCTTCCTGCCTTCAGGCATGCCTTCCCCCTCCTCTTCTCCTTTGGCCAACAGTAGTCCAATTTCCGCCAGCACCCTGTTGGCTAAAAGTACTGGTGGTGGTCGTTGTTAACCCGGGCCTCGACCGATCCGGTATGGAAATATGAAATGTTCTCCGCATAAGTAATTTGGCAGAGGTTTTACGCCGAATGCCCTCCCCATTTATCTGGGCTTAGGACCGGCACAAAGAAATGCACTGGCTTGTACATCCCCAGTGGCTGGGTACCTATACCGCGAAATTCAAAAACTCGAAATGTCATAGTTGTTCCATCCCACCGCCCACTACATACTACCTACACAAACAAACTAAATAAACCACATACATACGCTAAACAAAACCCTACTTCTAACCCTAAACTAAACCCTACTTCTAACCCTACACTAAATCTTTCATATACCACCAAGTATGCACTTAACTTAACCCGCACCCTAACCCTAAGGTCCATAACTATCGCACACTTACCTTACGGAGGTATACCGCAGAAGGGCCAACCATGAAGAATCGAAGTTTTGAATTTCGCGCTTCAGGACGATCTATGTTTTTGCAGTTCGATGAAGACGTGTCAGCGTTTAGGTGTTCGGGTAAGTAAACATTTCAGTTTTTAATATAGACCCCACATGCCATCTAATTTCACTTGGACTTCTGAGAAATATATTCCAAACAGTAGAGGGCCCAGCACAGATTATTGTGGTACACCACTTGTAACTGGTCTACTGGTAGGGGTGGAATCCTCAACTTTGACAGTATGCATTCTGTCAATGAGCCAGCTGATTACCCATCTGGTGATTGTACGCATTAATCCCTAGCTGGGACAGTTTCTCAATGATACCTACATGGAGGATTGCGTTGAAAGCCTTGGCTAAGTTGAGAAAGGCAGTATGTAGTGTTTTGCCTTTATTCAGGGCTTTGATGACATTCTCAAAGAAGTCCACTAGGTTTAATAAACATGATCTACTCTTAATAGAGTCACATTGGGTTGGGTTGTGAGTTTTAAGATCACCTATGTCTTTGTTAATAAGGTGTATGATGATTCTTTCCATGGTCTTGCAGATAAGGCTTGTTAGGCTTATGGATTTATAGTTCTTGAGGTTGATTGATGGACCTCTTTGTGCAAGGGGATTATTGTTGCTGTTTTCCAGTCTGCTGGAACAAAGCCAGTGCTTAGCCTGTGGTTAAAGGGGGTGCCAAGTGCTTCTACAAAGTCACTGTACAATATGTATTTTTATTTTTATTCTGTTTATGTTTATCTGTTTTATTTTGTTCTTTCTGTTAGCTAATTTCCCTTTTTTCTGTGGCTTTTCCCCCCTAGGTCTCTGCTGAAAAAGGGCCACTGGCCCAGTCAGACTAACCCGGCAAACAAATGTAAAATAAAATAAATAAAAATGTTTTAGGCCATTTACTAATCTTCCTGTTATGTTATCTGGTCCCATAGAGGCCATGTTTCTGGCCTTGGAGACCGCAGTTTTAACCTGTTCTTTGCAGATGCTAGGTACAGGACTGGTGGCCGGAATGTTTTGGAGTATAACAAGTGGGGACAGGGGAGTGAAGTTTGCATCAAGTCTATCAACTAACAGGTTGGCAATTTCCTCAGAGTCAGTATGAGTGGTACCATCCACTACTAGTTTGGCACAAAGCAAGGCCTTCTTTTCTAGATTTCGGACATAGCTAAAGAATGCCCTATGATTATCCTTAGCTAGGGATGCTAATTTAGCTTCATAATTAGCTTTAGAGGACTTTACAAGATATCTGATTTGCTTGTTCAAGCTGTGGGGAGCATTCTTCATCTGCTTAGTCAGCTCCCTCTTGTTCTTAGACATCAGTTTCTTCCTCTTGTTGTATAACCCATTTATACTTGAGGGCTTGTTTTTTCGTGAGGACCTGGTTTTGACCCGTTCAGGTACAGCAGAGTTTATGCAGTTGTATAAGTGGTTATACAGGGCATTTGTGTACACCTCTGCACTTTGTTTTCTGTGTTAGCAGGGGGTTCAAAACTATTTATGCCATTGTGTAGTAGGCTGTAGTTTTCTTTGGAGAAATGCTTCATTACTTTAGCTCTGAGGGGATGCTAATTTAGCTTCATAATTAGCTTTAGAGGACTTTACAAGATATCTGATTTGCTTGTTCAAGCTGTGGGGAGCATTCTTCATCTGCTTAGTCAGCTCCCTCTTGTTCTTAGACATCAGTTTCTTCCTCTTGTTGTATAACCCATTTATACTTGAGGGCTTGTTTTTTCGTGAGGACCTGGTTTTGACCCGTTCAGGTACAGTAGAGTTTATACAGTTGTATAAGTGGTTATACAGGGCATTTGTGTACACCTCTGCACTTTGTTTTCTGTGTTAGCAGGGGGTTCAAAACTATTTATGCCATTGTGTAGTAGGCTGTAGTTTTCTTTGGAGAAATGCTTCATTACTTTAGCTCTGAGGGGGGTAGGCTGATCATTACTTCAAACAAGACAGATTTATAATCAGACCTTACCAGGAGGGCAACATAGGGGGTACTGCAGTGACCCCTCCCTCATGTTGGTGCATGCTAAGTGGAGGTCCTTATGGGGGTACAGACTATCTGTTTCAGGACATTTGTGTTGATAATGTCTAGAAACCTCAGGGCAAGCATGTTTGTATTCATACTGTATATGTCTCCCAATTGATGGAAGGTTAGATGAAATCACCCATGACCAAGGTATTTAGCTGTATAGCGAGTGACTGTAGTAAGTCCAGGTAAGCAGTGTGCTTCTCTTGGTTCACGGTAGGAAACCTTTAGCTAACAATGATGTGGAAGGGGGTTTTATCTACAGTTAGTTGGACTTGGAGTAGCTCAAGAGAGTGGTACTGTTTAACCAGTCTCTAGGTGTATTTGTCCTTAATGAAGATGGATACACCCCCCACCTTTGGTTCTTTCATGCTCATTTTGAGGTCTGAATTCTGTGGAAGGCATTGTAACCTTGAATGGCTGTGGTGCTCTCTGCAGCCTTGAACCATGTTTCAGTGATTGCACAGACATCAGCATCTTCCAAGGTGAGGAGTGCTTCCACAGAGTGCAGTTTCCTGCTTAGACTTCTAACATTAAGCAGCATAACCTTGAGTTTGTCTTGATTGGATATTTTTATGTCAGAAATTTAGTTGTTATAACGTTGCCTAAAAAACTCACTATGGGGGAGGTGAGTATCTTTGCCAGTAACTGAAAGTCAAGAGGCAACAGGTGAAGATGATCCTTGGCAAAGCAGCATGGTCTGTTGACCATGTTTCCCCAGGCTGACAGATACTGGATCACCCTGGACTGACACCAGAAACTAAGCCAATTGCTGAAGTCAATAATTTTTTGCTTATATTGAGGCATCATCCTGGGTGAAGGTAAAATGCCGTTTGGGGTTAGGGACATACCTGCTTGGGACACATACTTTGAGAGTTCAGTTATGCCTCTCTTCATATAGTCCAGACAGGTACGTCAAGTCATTCACCCCAACATGGTCTATGACAAAGTCATACTGGTACTTGTTGTGGAGAGACTTGAGTGCGTGTGTGATTTGATGAATTCTGGCACCTGACAGGCAACTAACTGTGACCTTCTCCTTGTCCAGCTTGGTGAGGGGGACATATGCATGTCTCACTATGGAGTCGCCTATGACCAGTACATTTGCTTTGAGGTGATTTGACTTAAGCACTTGTTAGTTGAAACACTGGTGTGTGTGTTATTATGTCTAGTGGATGCTATTGGATCTGGTTTGTGTGCAATATGTTTGTGCTTGGGAAGCCTCTGATCTTTAATATGCTTCTAGTGAGCACCTCATATGTGGATTTATGGGTTGTGCTCTTGTTATGTGCAAGAGGTGAAGTGTGTGTGCTGACATCCTCTATGATGTCTGGTTTGTTGTTATGTGAGAGAATTGATTCCAAATTCATAGTGTAAATACATCGCTCACATATTGTATTTGCTTGTTTTAGGAGTAAGTGGTTGTCAGTAAACATGAGGCAACTACTACATTGCCTGAGGAAGCCCATGTCAGTCAGACTGGTCAGAGAAATGGTGGGAAACTGATTATCCATTATGGCAGGATTACACCTTAATTACTAGTGGGGAGTGGGCTAGTTATACCAGGCTTTGCTCTAGGATTATCCAAGCGGTCTAATCTGTAGTAGGCTACGGTAAAAAAACTGTGCCAACACTTCTCAGTGTATAACTGAGTTACTCACAGTGCAACAGAGGAATTTGGGAGGGTTCACTAACAGATATGTAGACAAAATTGTCTTCCTAGGCGTTTGCATTTATACACAGCAACACTAAACCGCTATGCTCAAAAACAAGGCTTGAATACAAGTGAAGTTAAACAGTTTTAACACAAACCAACAAATAGGAAAGCCCAAAACTGATCCTTTTTATGGCAATCCCCAACTCAGATGGGTCCTGGGCTACACACTTCTGCCACAAGGGTGCAGTGGGGCCCTCTTAATGTAAGATGGCTGGTTTTAGTGCTGAAGTGATACAAAGCAGTCTTTATTAACAACACTGGATGTAGGCTAGAAAGGAAGGCATGTACATTAGCAGGTGTTTGCTTTATTTTAGCAGATATAGGATTTAGAAAAGTGTTGACTTTTTAAAGGAATTAAGGTATAAGCTTACAATTAAAGCCAATTTTAAGAGTGATCACAAGTGTGGACAATGAGTTTCATTGTAATAAAATGCAGGATCACTTACTTCTGGAAGAGAAGCCTCGGAATTGAATGCATGGGGGGTGTTGTTTTGAGTAGTCAGTACTAACCAAATTATGGTGCAGTGGTGGTCAGAGAGAGAATGAAATGGCAATGAACAGAGATAGCAGTTTGCCAGGTAGTTCTTGTGAAGTATCATTCCCACCTGTAAATAGAAACAATGATACCACTTTATGAATGACAGGTTCAGAGGTAACACCGACTGACTACTTGATATATTTCTACAGGAGTGAATGATGCAGCTAACTAACTTAAAATACCATTACTAAGAATCACTCTGATATTCAGATCAGAATAATTAAAACTTCAAATCAAAAACTCACACATATCTATATATATATATATATATATATATATATATATATATATATATATATGTATGGGAACACTTCACATAATCGAATTACTGAAATGTCGAATTTCATATGGTCGAGACCATATGATCAAGATTTCAGTAAATCGAATATGTGTAGTGTTTAAAAATAAGAGTTTACTTACCTTAATACATTGCGTGCACACAGAGGTAAGGATTCTTGTACGCTCTGTGTGTACGTAATGTTTTATTTTTTTGCGGTGTTGACAGGAAATGAGAAATCTCCCGTTTTGCGCTTCCGCATACAGCGCAAGACGGGAGATTTCCCATTTCCCCACTGTAACGCGATCTTGGAGTTGGTATATTTAAGTAGGGGGGGTGTGGGGGGCACAGCCCCCCATATGGGGGGTGCAGGGGGGCTTCAGAAGTTCGAGTTTACGAAACTCGATCTTTTGGTTTCGGTTATTTGCAGTTCGAGATTTTGTAAATTCGAGCTTCTGAAGTGAATCCATAGATATATATACATATATATATGTATATATATATATATATATATATATATATATATATATATATACCAGAAAATTCAGTTAAAAGTAACCAGTTTGGTGGCAATGTACTTTTATGGAACTGCACTGCATATCATCATATTTAGGGGTAACTGGGAAAGGAAATAGTGACAAATGAAAATGTTCACATTAATCAGCTTTGTGTTTCTCAAGAGATATTACTGTTGTATTCTGGTTTCTTCCCCTAAGATTTTGTTTCGGAATATTTAGTTAATTATGCAAGAAAAATCATACACATTAGTTCATTAAGCTAGACGTGTATAACAATAAGATGCAGGTATATTTTTCATTATCAGATTCAGTATTAATTTCAATGTGGTGTTTAGCTGACATGCAATTAATCTAAAGTAGAACATTTTAATCCTCCAAAAGTTGCATTCTCAAAACAATGACATTTCTGAGGTCTCAAAACACAGAAATGCAATTCATTTTTTCAAGGGAAGGAAGCCTCATTTACCCCTATCTGCGAACAAAATGCAATACCACAGTTTCTAAATATACATAAACTGAGGTCACTAACAAAACAAAAGAAAAGTACAACTCACCTTCTTCATCTTCAACATCTTCACAATACAGCCAGTGAGCAAACAAAGCAGAACCAATGTGGCAAAATATTGATTACAGAAAAGACATTATAGATTGCTGAATCTTGCTTGGATTAATAACCAATAACAGCATGACATAAGTAGATACTGATGTTGTATTATACCACTGAGCTAGTCTTGACTCATGGCAATACTACAGATAGCTGTCCGGAACTGTCTCGTGTCTTCATCCAAATAAGTAATCACTGGCAGAGGGTCATTCATTGCTGTAGTTTCTGTATTAGTCTATCGCACTGCATATCTTCCACGTCGATCTATCGCCTGCCAAACATGTCATTTTTTTAAATCAGATTTCTCTTCTCTTCTCATCATATGACTTAAGTATGAAAATGGAAGCTTTCTCATCAAATCTTCAAGGGAATACATACGTTTTCTCTCCTACAATACAGATTGATTTGTTTTTTGGGTTTGTTTTATATGCATAATCTTTATCAAGTCTACATTTTAAAGGCATGCATTTTCTTTCTGTCACATTTCTTTATTGTTCAGCTATCACATCCATATGGTGTTATTGAAATAGCTTGAACAAGTTGAAAAGACATAACCTCTGCACTTGAAACTATTATCTTGATCTTTCATGGCCGTTCTGCTAAGAATGATACATTGTCAGATTTCTTGACTGTTTATCATGCTGTTGATGGTTCACTTTAATTATGTTTAGAGAAAGTCTGCACCCTTGTCATCACCTCTAGAAATTTGAAAACCATTCTGTTTCTCCTTGTTTTGTCGGAACTACTGCTTCATTATCTATATAAAGATGGTCTCTCCCTTTTTTAATTTCTCCAAATCTTTTGGGTTTCTAATACCATGACAGGAATGGACTCCATTTCTAAATCAAAGTACGATTAAAGTTCATGAAATTAGTATTATTTCACTCTTTGAGTGCTCTTCATAGCACCTGCAATGTGCCCAGTAATGACTCCTTCTGCAATTCATATGGCGTTACATGTATTGGTAGCATATCTAAATAGGATTGTAGACTCTTTTTTATAAGACCCATTGCTCCTACTACTATTGGAATTATCTGGGTATCTTTCTTCCACATTGCTCTCATTTCTGCTTCCAGTTTTACAAAACCTACATTTGTCTGTTTCTCCCACATGTTCAATAGATTTTGTATACCACTGTTTATGTAGCCCACTATCTTGTGCCACCAATATTATCATCTCTTGATTTGAATTCACATGTCTATAACCATTCCTGCATTGTTCCTGATCAACATGAGGTTCTTCCAGAAATTTTCTATATTTGCAACTATATTTATGCATTTTCCACATTTCTTGCCTTCTCATCTGGTCCTTCACCTTATAGTTTTTCTTTTGTTTTTTGGAACATTCATTTGCTGCCTGTTTTTTCTCCATTTGTGGTTTGATTTCCATTCCTGTTTGACACCGATATGCTTCAGCTAGCCTAAGCAGGGAAGTCATCTTAGATTTAGTCTCCTTATGTTTCAAAACTTTCACTACATTTGGGTCTTGTGAGGTAAGCAGATATGTGTGAAGTCCCGCGATTGCAGATCTATACATGTAATCAATTTCAAGGAGGCCCATCCTTCCTTCAGAACAGGGAATATATAATCTTTATATACACTGATTTTTATAAATCATTTGATGAGCATGAAGCATCCTTCTTGTTTTCCTATCTAATCTATCCAACACATTTTGGGGCCACTCAATAACTCCAAAACTGTAAGTTAGGACAGGAAGAGCAAATTGGTTTATAGCTTGGATTTTGTTCCTAGTTGTCAACGCTGTTTTCAGGATTAATTTAAGTCTTTGAAAGTACTCCTTACTACATTTTATTCACATTTCTTCATGTTTTATTGTTGATCCTTCATCAGTTCCCAAATATTTATACACTCTGTCTTGCTCATCTTCTTTTGTATCACATTCTTGTCCCAGACTGATATTTTCTTGGTCCTGCAGTTTTCCTGCTTTAAAAGTTAATTTTGCACATTTATCAAGACCAAATGACATTCTTATATCATCTGAAAAAGTTTTGACAACTTGCATTTATACTTTCAGTTCCTCATCTGATGAGCTGTACAGTTTCAAATCATCAACAGAGAAGATGAGAAGTCTTTACACTTTGTTGTTTTCCAGGAACCAAATTATAGCTATGGCCTATGCTGTTAAGTAGACAGTTTAATGGGTTAAGGGCAAGACAGAATAGCAGTGGTGACAGAGAGTCACCCTGGAATATCCCTCTTTGAATTTTTATCCCTGGAATAATAATTTGTCCTTTATCATGGCTTAACTGGAAAGTGGTCTAACACTGTTTCATGTTCACTGTAATGTAATCAATCAGTGTAGGGTGTATCTTATATACATTTTTAAGCACTCTTTTATACATGAATGTGAGATACAACCAAATGCTTTTTGGTAGTCAATCCATGCCATACTTAAATTCTTCCCCTTTTTACAGTTCTCCACTATGACTTTATTTAACAGCAAATGATCCTTTGTTCCATATGACTTTCTTTTATTGCCCTTTTGTTCTATTGCTATAATTGAGTTGTCTTCTAAATGACTATAGACTGCATCAGTTCCAGTGTATAGTTTATACATCTTCGGAAGGCAAGGTATTGGTCTATAATTTTTAGTGTAGCTTGCAGGTTCACTCTTAAGTGGAAGCATTGTTTTTCCTGTTGTTAGCCAGGTTGGTGTCTGTTTTGGGTGTGCATATAAATAGTTCTTACTCATGGATAAATCTTCATGCACAGATGTTAATAGTTTTAACCAGAAGTTAGGTACTGCGTCTGGGTCTGGGTTTTCCAGTTTGAGGTTTTTCTTAACTTTGTTTCAATCTCTCTGGCTGTTACTTCATTCCACTTCATATCATATACCTTTAAACTTCTTATTTTTTCTTTTACTTCTTCTATCCATTCAGCATCTTTGTTATCTTCGACAGGATCTTCATAGATATTTCTCTCAAAATGTGTCTATTTCTTCTTTTTTGGTGGTCTTTCGATTCCTTTTACCTTGTTTCCCAATTCTCTATAAAACTTTTTTGGGCCTCAAGAAATTACTTATATTGTACTTTTCCTTTATGATTATCTGTGTATCTTCTAAGTTTTTCTGCTTGTGCTGAGATTTTTAGCTTGTTATTTGTGATAGTGCATGATAGATCCTGGTCTGTTGTAATACTGCGCATTGCTTTTATCATGTCTATCTTTCTAAGTATTTTTGTTGATCTGTTCCCTCTTCTATACTCTTCTAACAGTGACACTTCTTGTCTTAGTTGCTTTATACTGTTGGTAATGGATGATCCCATGTAATGTAAATTTCATCGTTTTCTATGATGCTTTGTGGCTCATGTTTCAAGTATTTTTCAGCCACTTCAGTACCATAATGTTTGCACAATCCCCAGTGCAACAGTCTTGCCACATTATTATGCCTTTCAGTATACAGTCCTTCTGCCATTAGTATGTCACAACCAGCAACAAGGTGTGCGATTGTTTCCAATTCAGTTTTACACAATCTACATTTGTCTATTTCTCCCCCATGTTCAGTGGACTTCATAAATCAATGTGTGTGCAGCCCACTATCTTGGGCTGCCAAAATTAACCTTTCTTCTCTTGGTTTGAATTTGCCACTCTATGATCTATGTGAACTATCAGATGTTCTGGTATACTAATGATTTTCAGTGTGGCCCACAGTTTTCATGATTTATATCAAGCTTGTCCATCCCATGTCTAGTGAACTGTCTTCTCTGCTGCCTGCTGAGCTCCATTGAGCTGGTAGAATATCTTCTGTGATTTTGTCTTAGAGACAGGAATTATGGTATACAATATCCCATAATTCCTATCTTCAAGATGAAAATGTGACTTTTTACCAGCTTGATGGACTGTTAGTACAAGTGACTGGAAACTCAGTTGTGGGTTTAGATTCAAATTAAGTGAAGTGTACTGTTAAATGAATGCCGTGGCCGGGCTACGGTGGTCATCTTTTGCAGATAATTTTTTTTCATTTACTAGCTAGCAGGTAACCATGCCTTCGCTGAAGGTTGGGCATCGGGCTGGCAACTCGGCACCATAAAAATCAGACCAGAGTTCTGCTGTGGTGACCCCTAACCAGGAAAAGCCAAAAAGACAAAAAAAACTAGCTAGTAGGTAACCAGATATCATCCCAGGCAGCTGTAATAGAAAACAATACTTACAGTGATGTTTCATTCATGTTTTATTTTTACATTTATTAGGGTAATTACAGTAATGGTCAGTGGAAAATCCATGGCAGTTAAAAATGCATTGTTATGGCTATTATTTTTGCCACTCCGTAGTGATCGCACATAGCAAATGATCTTCAGAAGAGGTCTCCTGTTTGAGGGGCACTCTGTGGTTGAAGGCAGGTAGCAGTTAAAAGTGCCTGCTATGTGAAATCAAGTAGGTGAAATACATTATTGTGGCCATTTTTATACTTTCTTCAGAGTCTAACATCATTGGAGTGCACAGAAGTTGACTATCATTTGGGGGCTTGGAAGCAGGCTGTATTTGAAAGAAGATGCAATTATATGATCACTTTTAAATGATTTTCGAAACTGATATAATAGCAGCCTATTAGACTACATTGCTGTTGTCATTTTTTTCAGTTTCTTGTAAATCAAACTTCAGAGGTGAACTCACACAACAGCATAGTCAGTTACATGTCACTTCTAAATGACCATTGATATGCTTGTGGCAGAGTATGTTACTGACAACAATGAGTTTATTTTCTTAGACTTAATGAGACATTGGAAGTGTACAGAATGTACCTACTTTCTTTGTGAGGGATAATTCCTGTGTAAATCCAAAGGGAGGTTACATGACCACTGTTAAATAATAATTTATATGCCTTGTAGGGGAGGGTCACTGTATGTCTCTGACAGCAACAAGCAAAAAAGATACCTTACTGTTGTACAATGTTGTTACATAAGATGGTATGTATGTATGTTTATGATTTATGAAACAGTAGAATAGGTTTTAATAATGAAGAATTATAGTAGGTGTTTTTAAATTTAAATTTAAATGTATTTAGCATACTTAATTGCTTTAATTTTGGGGTTAATTGATATGATTAGCTTAACTGAGTAGGGTATATAACAGGAAGGAACTTGTTGATATCATTGTCTGATGAAGTCCTAAGGTGGGACGACAAACACGGTGGTCCAGTTAAACATTTAATTTTGGTTTTAAAATTTTATCTTGTTCCTGCTTGCTTTTGTTTTTTTACGAGAATATTAAACTTTATTGTTAGATTCCTAAGCTGGTGATTTATAAATTATGCTACAAGTCTGCAGTACATTTTCGTTGGTTTTTGCTGTGATGAGTTGAGACTTAGAGCATCGGCATGGTTATTCCTTTTGGTTTTGAAAAAAAAGTACCTTACTAAGAGCATTTTATGTGACTTGTTCACAAGTATTTCAGAAGGGGCACATTCCACTTAGTCGGCATGAGACTATAAACAGCTACAGATTGTGTTTACTGTATTTTTATAAAGACAACAAAGACACCTCATATTGTAGCTTTCAAATGGTTAACTTTTTTGTTATAATTTCATATCCTTCAATAAATGTCTTCAGAACTTTCACAAACAAATATACCCTTTTTCTCACATGGCAAATATGTAATTCATAAAATCAAAAATATAGCTTGCTTTTATAACAGTAGAACTAGAAAAAGAATATTACTTCTTTGTCCTTGAAAATTTTGTCTTTGAGTATTTGAAATGTTACCACAAAGGAAAAGCAAACGAAACCAAACACACACACAAAAAAAGCAAAACTCAGAATGAGTAAACATTACCAGAAATTGTGATTTGGCACTCAGAAATCAATGTGAATTTGTTGCATTACATCTACACTTAAGTGTACTGTATAACTGTCAAGTGCTCTTAACTAGAAAATGTCAAACTATTTTAGAGATATGACCCTATATTGGACAAGCCCGCATTAGACAGTCAAAGGTGTTGATACAATCAATGAAACGTAGAAATCCTTTTTCTATTCTTTTGTCATTTCAGTGCTCTATTTCACATTTAGCATATCTGTTATTCTTTCTGTTTCCTGAATCCTAATTGCAGTAGAATTGTAATCGCCACTAAATAATCTTGAGAAGGATCTTGGTAGCATAATGGATCAGAGCAACTTTGTGATAATTTCCACAATTACTTGGATCACATTTTTGAATCATGTTGTTTTCCAAATGTCCTTACATTTGCATAATTTTTACTTAAGTTATTTAAAACATATTTTTCTCAGTTTATGAAGGAATCTTAGGCCTTACACTTTCTGAGGAAGCATGAGCCAAATCTTTTGAAGACATTCTCATGCCCTCTTTGTATATTTCTTCTGCCACTGCTTGCTGGCAGTTGCCATCTTGATCTCATTCATCTTGTCCCTTTTATGTTTCCTTTATTTCTTTTCCACATTCATTATGAAGTTACTTAAATGAGTTACATTTTGTTCATGTACATATTAATAGTATGTGGTCTAGACGCACTAGATTTAACATTTTGACTGTTTTATATAGTCTGGAGCCATATGACAAATGTGATTCAAATAATGGATTCAAGACATAAGGGATCACTTTATTGTACATTTCAAGCAATCAGAAGTGGTTAGAATAGACTTATATTACAGGGTTAGGAACAACAGATACTCCAGTAAAGAAAAGAAGAAGTCAGAACTAGCAGGACATAGCAAGTATGGGAAGTAGAGGTTGGAGCAATGGAGACGGCAATCAATGGGGTAGGTGTTCTTGGAGCACATCAGCAGAATGGCTAAATGATGATCAAGCAGGGGTTGAATGTGTGACTTGAAAAAAAATGGAAGCCAAAGAGCTATAACTAACAGTAAGAAATGAAATTTGGAGGATCATTCATCTGCAGGAAGGAAGGATATTAGGAAGCTGGCAGGGCGAAAGCAATGGAACAGATCTACATGAAAACAGCCATGCAGAAAGTTATGAAGGAGCAGGGATGTCCTGAAAGAACATGAACAGACATACCCTGGTTAGGGATGATTTAGCTTTGAAATCTGTCACACAGGCAGTCTCCAGAAATGAAATGTACCACAGCTCAAACAATGGACAGGCAGTGTCCAGAGATGAAATGTATCACTGCTCAAACAATGGACAGGCAGTGTCCAGAAATGAAATCTACCACTGCTCAAACAATGGACAGACAGTGTCCAGAGATGAAATGTATCACTGCTCAAACAATGGACAGGCAGTGTCCAGAAATGAAATCTACCACTGCTCAAACAATGGACAGACAGTGTCCAGAGATGAAATGTATCACTGCTCAAACAATGGACAGGCAGTGTCCAGAAAGGAAATCTACCACTGCTCAAACAATGGACAGACAGTGTCGAGAGATGATATGTATCACTGCTCAAACAATGTACAGGCAGTGTCCAGAAATGAAATCTACCACTGCTCAAACAATGGACAGGCAGTGTCCAGAAATGAAATCTACCACTGCTCAAACAATGGACAGGCATTGTCCGGAAATGAAATGTACCACAGCTCAAACAATGGACAGGCAGTGTCCAGAAATGAAATATACCACTGCTCAAACAATGGACAGGCAGTGTCCATAAATGAAATGTACCACAGCTCAAACAATGGACAGGCAGTGTCCAGAAATGAAATCTACCACTGCTCAAACAATGGACAGACAGTGTCCAGAGATGAAATGTATCACTGCTCAAACAATGGCTTTAAAAGCTGATAAATACTTCATTATGTTTGCCTCCAGGTTTTTGATCCACCATCCAGCAATGCTTAAGCTGTATTTTCAGAAGGAAGATTTCAGTTGGTGAAGGAAATTCTGGCATAAACTTTATACGGAAATGATGCTCAGTGGTCCATGAATATAGTTTTATAAGTAGAAATGAGGTAGCTCAAAAACCACTAGAGCCGTAATATAAATCTTGAACATAAGTTTATTCAATATAACACAATACGTTTTCGTTACTGTTACAAACAGTAACTTCTTCAGAGGAATAACCAGAACCATAGTAGCGTGCCAAATTTAAACTAAAAAAGGCGTGGTTACTCAAATTGGTGTGTCATAGGCATAAACCACGGGTCGATTATGTAAACGCTAGACCCCCAAGTAGAAGTAAAAGTAAAAAGACTGTGAAAATATGTAATGATTAGAATAATTATCATATTGTAACCATGCAATAAAAAGATTTTTATCTTGAAATCTAGATTATAATCTAAGTTAAAATGTATGAAGCAAAAATACACCAGCGTAAAAGTTTTAAGTAATTAACTATCTTACATGTACCACAAAAAGGATTTTTTCGTAGTGTGTATGGATATACATCCTAAAAGTTGGACAAGTAAAATATGAAACATGCCAAATCAACATCCATTAATATAAAAAATTAATTAAAAAAGCACAAAACATAAACCTGTATTCATACTATAGGAGTTGTGTTTTTTACCTCATAAGGCTTTTCAATTTCAAAATACAAGATACGTTGCAATTTTCGTTAAGTCCAGGAACATTAAACGCATCAAGGCTAAGTTGCCACTCTAATTCCCTGGCCTGTAACATTAAAGAAAATGGACCACCTCTGATGTCGGGGGGTACTTGGTCTATAACTTGAAAATGAAAACTATGACCTGGGTTGGTGTCAATGTGTTTCACCAAAGCATTTTCTTTCTTGTTTTTCCTAATGGCGTAAATTTGCTCATACAACCTATCCCGCAGCCTGCGGTCAGTTTTGCCCAAGTAGAAAGCAGGGCAACAGTCACAGGTGGCTAAGTAAATGATGTTTTTTGATTCACAATTAAACCTGTAATTAATGGAAAAAGTTTTGTTTTTTACCGTAAAAGAGCTGCCACTCCTAATGTATCTACAGAAGTTGCATGCACTACAGGTGAATGTGCCTTTAATTCTAGTTAAAGTTGAGTAGCTTTTCCTTTTCAAAATCATTTTTAAGTTGGCTCCTTTCCTATAAACGAAAGTAGGGAAAGGACCCAATTTGTCCACTAAAGGTTGACTACTCTTAATAAAGTGCCAATTTTTAAAGAAAATAGATCTAATTAACTCAACATCCTTATTGAAAGTCATTACAAAACTAATGTTGTAACTTTTAGTTAAAATTACAGAGTCTGAATTCCATAGACCCTGTATTAAATGTTCTGAAGTAGCAATATTATTGGAAACGTCAAGTGTCAAAGTGTCAATGTTACAAACAGAATGAGTGTCGTCAGGGATTGTAGGTAATATACATTTTGAAGCTAAAAGGGGGATGTACACCCCATTTCTACGTTTAAATTCTATCTCCTTAAACAAGTCATCAATAAGTGTTACTGGGTAACAGCGATTCATAAACATGTCCTTTAATAGTTGGCATTCAGTATAAAAAGTGTCGTCAAGAGAACACATTCTCGCAGCTTTTATAAATTGGCCCTTGACAATTGACCATTTCTGTTTATAAGGGTGAGCAATAGAAAAATGCAAAAAAGAATTGCAGTAAGTAGGTTTCCTGAAGACACAGGAATGAAGCAAATCCCTACTGTAATCCTTAGTTAATTTGACATCTAGGTAGTTGATAGATGACATGTCAAAGTGGTGAGTAAACTTGAAAAAAGTAGTTGTTGAATTTATATAGTTCACCAAGGAGATTGCTTCGCCCTCATTACCGTTAAATAAGATGAAGATGTCATCGAGAAATCTCGTGTAATAAACGATTTGGGGCATAGTCTCTAGATTGTTAAAGGGGTAGACTTTCTCCCAATATGCTACAAACAAATTGGCTACACTTGCACCACAGGGTGAACCCATTGCAATACCCTGTTTTTGTAAATAATACTCGCCATTAAACATAAAAAAATTAGAAGATAAAATAATATCTAATAATTCCGTGACAAGATCAATTTCCGCCTTGGTAGCTTTTAGTTCAATTAATAGTAAAGCTATCCATTCAACAGCTTCAGTATGTGGGATTGAAGTGTATAAATCGACACTATCCACTGCCAAAAAATTGAAATTGCTTTAAAACCCCAAGTCATTGACATTTTTAAGAAAGGACGAAGAGTTCTTACAAACTTGCGGTACCAGTTTTAAATATTTTTGAAGGATGTTGTCGACCAATTTCGCACATGGATATGTCAAAGAAGAACGTCCATCAATGAAAGGTTGCATAGGGGGGTTTTCTTGACATTTATGGATCTTAGGGATGCCAAATAATACTGGGTTCTTAGGAAACTGAATGTCAATGAAATTATATGTATTAAAATCAATCTTAGCTCCTATAAAGAGGTCCCTGAAGTAACCTCTAATACGGGTTCGAGTTACATTCATTTCATTAAGGGAAGACCTAGCATAAGCTGGACTGTTAAGAACCAAGGACATTTTTGGTTGTAGTCCTCGGTGTCGAAAATCACAAGGCCACCCCCCTTGTCTGGCTTAATGACCCGAACAGGAGCAAGACGTAATGTTTGTAAAGCTAATAGCTGGTCTTTAGTGATGTTAGACGGTGTTTCTGACTTTTTGTGTAGCCAAGTTTGAGAAATGTGTCTAATGTCTAATTCACAAATATTCTCAAAAAGGTACAGTGAAGGATGTAGGGGGGGATTGAAAGTACTTGATGGTTTCAACATACTACTAGATACGGAAGTTTAATTACCGAAAAGTATTTTCAAGTTAAGTTTCCTTACATAACATTTTAAATCAATCAAAGTTTTTGCTAAGTTGAGATTTTTACTTGGAACAAATGTGTTTCCGTTAGCTAACAATTCAATTAAGTTTGAGTCAATGTTTACTGCAGAAAAGTTGTAAATGTTAAAGTCACCCTTTAGGTTAGTTAACAGTTTCAGTTTCTGGTGAAATGTTGTTGTGACCTCATCTATCTCTTTCTCCGGTTGTTCCGGTACCTGTTCTTCTGATTCCGCGTGTTCCGGGGACCTGTGAAGTTCTTGTTCACTGTGTCCCTTTGAAAAGTTGAGCTTGACTCTGAAAGATTCTCACGTTAAGTATTAGTAGAGTTATTGTTGTTGCTCCGTAGTCTGTCGCTGCGTCTCAGACCTTCAGTAGAGGCCTCAGGAGACAGAGTTGTATTATTGTGACTGTCAGAAGCATTTATTGTGTCAGAGTTGGGACATACTCTTGCTGAGTTACTGTTAGGCAAGGTGTAGTTTGCTGTCAATACATTAGATTTAGGTTGTAATTTAGGGTAAGCAGACCCTGTCTTATAAGCAGATCTGTCACGGTCTAGCTTTTTGAGTTTGTTGGATTTTAACTTCTCAGACAATGCATCAATACTGGAAAAAATTCGACCGTAGTTGTACCTGTACCTAAAAAAGTCCAAGTCTCCTTTAATTGAATTGTCTAATTCTTCCACTTGTGTTGTAGTTAATTCGATATGTAGAGTGTAGTGTTTTATCATTAATTCCAGTAATTGTGCCCCCTGTTTATCAAACAATAAAATAAGGTCGTTGTAAAAAACAGGGTCAGATAACAAGCCCGTAGGAAGGAAGTTGCACCTAAGGCCCTTAGGTATAACATTTTCTTGCAAGCATTGCCTAAAATAGGCTACTTCTAGTTGTAACTTTTTGAGTTTTAACAACTTAAAATCTAGTGTTTTCAGTTTCTCAGCTATAAAGTGTGTACTTACTGGAGTATTGTCCATACTCATAGCCGGACGTTCCTGGTTGACAAGAGGAGTAAAACAAAACTTCTCTGTGTTTTTAATCCAGTCGCTCATCAAAGGAATGCCAATAAGCTCCGAGCTGGAATTACGAGTGTCACCGTTAGTGTCACCACTAGTATTAGATCTTACAGCCTGTGTGTAAGTTCGCTGTCCTGGAGGTATGGATGAATTGTCGGTAGTAGAAGTACTACTTGTTGCCCTATTATCATCCTGCCCGATGTTGAAGTTTGCTAGAGTCCCATTAGGCAACAGAGGACCTAACTGTATATCAGCTGGAACCGGTGGATTGTTAGAGCAAGTCGCTGACTTAAGTAACATTCCACTCGGTGTATTAGCGCTTACACCAGCTCTGTCTGTGTCCCTCTTATCGATAGCGTCAAGTCGAGATGAAAAATTCTCAATCCGTTGAGAAATAGAACCAAGTAGAGTTGGAATGTCTATTAAATCTCCTTGTTGGTTAGAACCAAAAAGGTTCGGGCTACTTGGGTTAGAGCTACCAAAAGCCATAACAAACTGGTAAACGGAAAACAATAACGCTAAAACAAACTGTAGAAATGAGGTAGCTCAAAAACCACTAGAGCCGTAGTATAAATCCTGAACGTAAGTTTATTCAATATAACACAATACGTTTTTGTTACTGTTACAAACAGTAACTTCTTCAGAGGAATAACCAGAACCATAGTAGCACGCCAAATTTAAACTAAAAAAGGCGTGGTTACTCAAATTGGTGTGTCATAGACATAAACCACGGGTCGATTATGTAAACGCTAGACCCCAAGTAGAAGTAAAAGTAAAAAGACTGTGAAAATATGTAATGACAAGAATAATTATCATATTGTAACCACGCATTATTGACATGTCATCTATCGACTACCTAGACATCAAATTAACTAAGGATTACAGTAGGGATTTGCTTCATTCCTGTGTCTTCAGGAAACCTACTTACTGCAATTCTTTTTTGCATTTTTCTAGTGCTCACCCTTATAAACAGAAACGGTCAATTGTCAAGGGCCAATTTATAAGAGCTGCGAGAATGTGTTCTCTTGACGGCACTTTTTATACTGAATGCCAACTATTAAAGGACATGTTTATGAATCGCTGTTACCCAGTAACACTTATTGATGACTTGTTTAAGGAGATAGAATTTAAACGTAGAAATGGGGTGTACATCCCCCTTTTAGCTTCAAAATGTATATTACCTACAATCCCTGATGACACTCATTCTATTTGTAACATTGACACTTTGACACTTGACATTTCCAATAATATTGCTACTTCAGAGCATTTAATACAGGGTCTATGGAATTCAGACTAATTTTAACTAAAAGTTACAACATTAGTTTTGTAACGACTTTCAATAAGGATGTTGAGTTAATTAGCTCTATTTTCTTTAAAAACTGGCACTTTATTAAGAGTAGTCAACCTTTAGTGAACAAATTGGGTCCTTTCCCTACTTACGTTTATAGGAAAGGAGCCGACTTAAAAATGATTTTGGAAAGGAAAAGCTACTCAACTTTAACTAGAATTAAAGGCACATTCACCTGTAGTGCATGCAACTTCTGTAGATACATTAGGAGTGGCAGCTCTTTTACGGTAAAAAACAAAAAATTTTCCATTAATTACAGGTTTAATTGTGAATTAAAAAGCATCATTTACTTAGCCACCTGTGACTGTTACCCTGCTTTCTACTTGGGCAAAACTGACCGCAGGCTGCGGGATAGGTTGTATGAGCATATTTACGCCATTAGGAAAAACAAGAAAGAAAATGCTTTGGCGAAACACATTGACATCAACCCAGGTCATAGTTTTCATTTTCAAGTTATAGACCAAGTTCCCCCTGACATCAGAGGTGGTCCATTTTCTTTAATGTTAGAGGCCAGGGAATTAGAGTGGCAACTTAGCCTTGATGCGTTTAATGTTCCTGGACGTAACGAAAATTGCAACATATCTTGTATTTTGAAATTGAAAAGCCTTATGAGGTAAAAAACACAACTCCTATAGTATGAATACAGGTTTATGTTTTGTGCTTTTTTAATTAACTTTTTATATTAATGGATGTTGATTTGGCATGTTTCATATTTTACTTGTCCAGCTTTTAGGATGTATATACATACACACTACGAAAAAATCCTTTTTGTGGTACATGTAAGATAGTTAACTAATTAAAACTTTTACGCTGGAGTATTTTTGCTTTGTACATTTTAACTTAGATTATAATCTAGACTTCAATATAAAAATCTTTTTATTGCATGGTTACAATATGATAATTATTCTTGTTATTACATATTTTCACAACCTTTTTACTTTTACTTCTACTTGGGGTCTAGCGTTTACATAATCGACCTGTGGTTTATGTCTATGACACACCGATTTGAGTAACCACGCCTTTTTTAGTTTAAATTTGGCACGCTACTATGGTTCTGGTTATTCCTCTGAAGAAGTTACTGTTTGTAACAGTAACAAAAACGTATTGTGTTATATTGAATAAACTTACGTTCAGGATTTATACTACGGCTCTAGTGGTTTTTGAGCTACCTCATTTCTACTTATAAAACTATATTCATGGACCACTGAGCATCAATTCCGTATAAAGTTTCTGCCAGAATTTCCTTCACCAACTGAAATGTTCCTTCTGAAAATACAGCTTAGGCATTGCTGGATGGTGGATCAAAAACCTGGAGGCAAACATAATGAAGTATTTATCAGCTTTTAAAGCCATTGTTTGAGCAGTGATACATTTCATCGCTGGACACTGTCTGTCCATTGTTTGAGCAGTGGTAGATTTCATTTCTGGACACTGCCTGTCCATTGTTTGAGCTGTGGTACATTTCATTTCTGGACACTGCCTGTCCATTGTTTGAACAGTGGTAGATTTCATTTCTGGACACTGCCTGTCCATTGTTTGAGCTGTGGTACATTTAATTTCCGGACAATGCCTGTCCATTGTTTGAGCAGTGGTAGATTTCATTTCTGGACACTGCCTGTCCATTGTTTGAGCAGTAGTAGCTTTCATTTCTGGACACTGTCTGTACATTGTTTGAGCAGTGATACATATCATCTCTCGACACTTTCTGTCCATTGTTTGAGCAGTGGTAGATTTCATTTCTGGACACTGCCTGTCCATTGTTTGAGCTGTGGTACATTTCATTTCTGGACACTGCCTGTCCATTGTTTGAACAGTGGTAGATTTCATTTCTGGACACTGCCTGTCCATTGTTTGAGCTGTGGTACATTTCATTTCCGGACAATGCCTGTCCATTGTTTGAGTAGTGGTAGATTTCCTTTCTGGACACTGCCTGTCCATTGTTTGAGCAGTGATACATTTCATCTCTGGACACTGTCTGTCCATTGTTTGAGCAGTGGTAGATTTCATTTCTGGACACTGCCTGTCCATTGTTTGAGCAGTGATACATTTCATCTCTGGACACTGTCTGTCCATTGTTTGGGCAGTGGTAGATTTCATTTCTGGACACTGCCTGTCCGTTGTTTGAGCAGTGATACATTTAATCTCTGGACACTGTCTGTCCATTGTTTGAGCTGTGGTACATTTCATTTCTGGAGACTGCCTGTGTGACAGATTTCAAAGCTAAATCATCCCTAACCAGGGTATGTCTGTTCATGTCCTTTCAGGACATCCCTGCTCCTTCATAACTTTCTGCATGGCTGTTTTCATGTAGATCTGTTCCATTGCTTTCGCCCTGCCAGCTTCCTAATATCCTTCCTTCCTGCAGATGAATGATCCACCAAATTTCATTTCTTACTATTAGTTATAGCTCTTTGGCTTCCATTTGATGAGTGCTATGAGCTGCTGACTTCCATGTCATATGTATATATACAGCTGGAGGGATTATACTATAGTGAGGAGATGAGTGCTATGAGCTGCTGATTTCCATGCCATATGTCTATATACAGCTGGAGGGATTATACTATGGTGAAGAGATGAGAGCTATGAGCTGCTGAATTCCATGCCATATGTATATATACAGCTGGAGGGCTTATACTATAGTGGGGAGATGAGTGCTATGATTTTCTAACTTCCATGCCATATGTATATATACAGCTGGAGGCATTATACTATGGTGGGGAGATGAGAGCAATGATTTGCTGACTTCCATGCCATATGTATATATACAGCTGTAGGGATTATACTATAGTGGAGAGATGAGTGCTATAAACTGCTGACTTCCATGCCATATGTATATACACAGCTGGAGGGATTATACTATAATGAGTTGATTAGTGCTATGATTTGCTGACTTCCATGCCATATGTATATATACAGCTGGAGGGATTATACTATAGTGAAGAGATGAGTGCTATAAACTGCTGACTTCCATGCCATATGTATATACACAGCTGGAGGGATTATACTATAGTGAGTTGATTAGTGCTATGATTTGCTGACTTCCATGCCATATGTATATATACAGCTGGAGGGCTTATACTACAGCGCGGAGATGAGTGCTATGATTTGCTGACTTCCATGCCATATGTATATATATATATATATATATATATATATATATATATATATATATATATATATATATACAGCTGGAGGGATTATACTATAGTGAGTTGATTAGTGCTATGATTTGCTGACTTCCATGCCATATGTATATATACAGCTGGAGGGATTATACTATAGTGAGAAGATGAGTGCTATGATTCACTGACTTCCATGCCATATGTATATATACAGCTGGAGGGATTATACTATAGTGAGGAGATGAGTGCTATGAGCTGCTGGCTTCCATACCATATGTATATATACAGCCGGAGGGATTATACTATAGTGAGGAGATGAGTGCTATGATTCACTGACTTCCAAGCCATATGTATATATAGAGCTGGAGGGATTATACTATAGTGTGGAAATGAGTGCTATGAGTTGCTGACTTCCATGCCATATGTATATATACAGCTGGAGGGATTATACTATAGTGCGGAGATGAGTGCTATGAGCTGCTGACTTCCATGCCATATGTATATATACAGCTGGAGGGATTATACTATAGTGAGGAGATGAGTGCTATGATTCACTGACTTCCATGCCATATGTATATATACAGCTGGAGGGATTATACTGTAGTGAGGAGATGAGTGCTATGAGTTGCTGGCTTCCATGCCATATGTATATATACAGCCGGAGGGATTATACTATAGTGAGGATATGAGTGCTATGAGTTGCTGACTTCCATGCCATATGTATATATACAGCTGGAGGGATTATACTATAGTGAGGAGATGAGTGCTATGAGCTGCTGACTTCCATGCCATATGTATATATACAGCTGGAGGGATTATACTATAGTGAGGAGATGTGTGCTATGAGCTGCTGACTTCCATGCCATATGTACATATACAGCCGGAGGGATTATACTGTAGTGAGGAGATGAGTGCTATGAGTTGCTGACTTCCATACTATATGTATATATACAGCTGGAGGGCTTATACTAAAGTGGGGAGATGAGTGCTATGAGCTGCTGACTTCCATGCCATATGTATATATACAGCCGGAGGGATTATACTATAGTGAGGATATGAGTGCTATGATTCACTGACTTCCATGCCATATGTATATATACAGCTGGAGGGATTATACTGTAGTGAGGAGATGTGTGCTATGATTCACTGACTTCCATGCCATATGTATATATAGAGCTGGAGGGATTATACTATAGTGTGGAAATGAGTGCTATGATTTGCTGACTTCCATGCCATATGTATATATACAGCTGGAGGGATTATACTATAGTGAGGAGATGTGTGCTATGAGCTGCTGACTTCCATGCCATATGTACATATACAGCCGGAGGGATTATACTGTAGTGAGGAGATGAGTGCTATGAGTTGCTGACTTCCATACTATATGTATATATACAGCTGGAGGGCTTATACTAAAGTGGGGAGATGAGTGCTATGAGCTGCTGACTTCCATGCCATATGTATATATACAGCCGGAGGGATTATACTATAGTGAGGATATGAGTGCTATGATTCACTGACTTCCATGCCATATGTATATATACAGCTGGAGGGATTATACTGTAGTGAGGAGATGTGTGCTATGATTCACTGACTTCCATGCCATATGTATATATACAGCTGGAGGGATTATACTATAGTGAGGAGATGAGTGCTATGATTCACTGACTTCCATGCCATATGTATATATACAGCTGGAGGGATTATGCTATAGTGAGGAGATGAGTGCTATGATTCACTGACTTCCATGCCATATGTATATATAGAGCTGGAGGGATTATACTATAGTGTGGAAATGAGTGCTATGATTTGCTGACTTCCATGCCATATGTACATATACAGCCGGAGGGATTATACTATAGTGAGGAGATGTGTGCTATGAGCTGCTGACTTCCATACTATATGTATATATACAGCTGGAGGGATTATACTATAGTGAGGAGATGAGTGCTATGAACTGCTGACTTCCATGCCATATGTATATATACAGCTGGAGGGATTATACTATAGTGAGGAGATGAGTGCTATGAGCTGCTGACTTCCATGCCATATGTATATATACAGCTGGAGGGATTATACTATAGTGAGGAGATGAGTGCTATGATTCACTGACTTCCATGCCATATGTATATATACAGCCGGAGGGATTATACTGTAGTGAGGAGATGTGTGCTATGAGCTGCTGACTTCCATGTCATATGTACATATACAGCCGGAGGGATTATACTATAGTGAGGAGATGAGTGCTATGAGCTGCTGACTTCCATGCCATATGTATATATACAGCTGGAGGGATTATACTATAGTGAGGAGATGAGTGCTATGATTTGCTGACTTCCATGCCATATGTACATATACAGCCGGAGGGATTATACTATAGTGAAGAGATGAGTGCTATGAGTTGCTGACTTCCATGCCATATGTATATACACAGCTGTAGGGATTATACTATAGTGAGGAGATGAGTGCTATGATTCACTGACTTCCATGCCATATGTACATATACAGCCGGAGGGATTATACTATAGTGAAGAGATGAGTGCTATGAGTTGCTGACTTCCATGCCATATGTATATACACAGCTGGAGGGATTATACTATAGTGAGGAGATGAGTGCTATGATTCACTGACTTCCATGCCATATGTATATATAGAGCTGGAGGGATTATACTATAGTGTGGAAATGAGTGCTATGATTTGCTGACTTCCATGCCATATGTACATATACAGCCGGAGGGATTATACTATAGTGAGGAGATGTGTGCTATGAGCTGCTGACTTCCATACTATATGTATATATACAGCCGGAGGGATTATACTATAGTGAGGATATGAGTGCTATGAGCTGCTGGCTTCCATGCCATATGTATATATACAGCTGTAGGGATTATACTATAGTGAGGAGATGAGTGCTATGATTCACTGACTTCCATGCCATATGTATATATACAGCTGGAGGGATTATACTATAGTGAGGAGATGAGTGCTATGATTCACTGACTTCCATGCCATATGTATATATAGAGCTGGAGGGATTATACTATAGTGAGGAGATGAGTGCTATGATTCACTGACTTCCATGCCATATGTATATATATAGAGCTGGAGGGATTATACTATAGTGAGGAGATGAGTGCTATGATTTGCTGACTTCCATGTCATATGTACATATACAGCCGGAGGGATTATACTATAGTGAGGAGATGAGTGCTATGAGCTGCTGACTTCCATGCCATATGTATATATACAGCTGGAGGGATTATACTATAGTGAGGAGATGAGTGCTATGATTTGCTGACTTCCATGCCATATGTACATATACAGCCGGAGGGATTATACTATAGTGAAGAGATGAGTGCTATGAGTTGCTGACTTCCATGCCATATGTATATACACAGCTGTAGGGATTATACTATAGTGAGGAGATGAGTGCTATGATTCACTGACTTCCATGCCATATGTACATATACAGCCGGAGGGATTATACTATAGTGAAGAGATGAGTGCTATGAGTTGCTGACTTCCATGCCATATGTATATACACAGCTGGAGGGATTATACTATAGTGAGGAGATGAGTGCTATGATTCACTGACTTCCATGCCATATGTATATATAGAGCTGGAGGGATTATACTATAGTGTGGAAATGAGTGCTATGATTTGCTGACTTCCATGCCATATGTACATATACAGCCGGAGGGATTATACTATAGTGAGGAGATGTGTGCTATGAGCTGCTGACTTCCATACTATATGTATATATACAGCCGGAGGGATTATACTATAGTGAGGATATGAGTGCTATGAGCTGCTGGCTTCCATGCCATATGTATATATACAGCTGTAGGGATTATACTATAGTGAGGAGATGAGTGCTATGATTCACTGACTTCCATGCCATATGTATATATACAGCTGGAGGGATTATACTATAGTGAGGAGATGAGTGCTATGATTCACTGACTTCCATGCCATATGTATATATAGAGCTGGAGGGATTATACTATAGTGAGGAGATGAGTGCTATGATTCACTGACTTCCATGCCATATGTATATATATAGAGCTGGAGGGATTATACTATAGTGAGGAGATGAGTGCTATGATTTGCTGACTTCCATGCCATATGTATATACACAGCTGGAGGGATTATACTATAGTGAGGAGATGAGTGCTATGAGCTGCTGACTTCCATGCCATATGTATATATACAGCCGGAGGGATTATACTATAGTGAGGAGATGAGTGCTATGAGTTGCTGGCTTCCATGCCATATGTATATATACAGCCGGAGGGATTATACTATAGTGAGGAGATGAGTGCTATGATTCACTGACTTCCATGCCATATGTATATATACAGCTGGAGGGATTATACTGTAGTGAGGAGATGAGTGCTATGAGTTGCTGACTTCCATGCCATATGTATATATACAGCCGGAGGGATTATACTATAGTGAGGAGATGAGTGCTATGAGTTGCTGGCTTCCATGCCATATGTATATATACAGCCGGAGGGATTATACTATAGTGAGGAGATGAGTGCTATGATTCACTGACTTCCATGCCAAATGTATATACACAGCTGGAGGGATTATACTGTAGTGAGGAGATGTGTGCTATGAGCTGCTGACTTCCATGTCATATGTATATATACAGCTGGAGGGATTATACTATAGTGAGGAGATGAGTGCTATGATTCACTGACTTCCATGCCATATGTATATATATAGAGCTGGAGGGATTATACTATAGTGAGGAGATGAGTGCTATGATTTGCTGACTTCCATGCCATATGTATATATACAGCCGGAGGGATTATACTATAGTGAGGAGATGAGTGCTATGAGCTGCTGACTTCCATGCCATATGTATATATACAGCTGGAGGGATTATACTATAGTGAGGAGATGAGTGCTATGATTCACTGACTTCCATGCCATATGTATATATATAGAGCTGGAGGGATTATACTATAGTGAGGAGATGTGTGCTATGAGCTGCTGACTTCCATGCCATATGTATATATACAGCCGGAGGGATTATACTATAGTGAGGAGATGAGTGCTATGATTCACTGACTTCCATGCCATATGTATATATATAGAGCTGGAGGGATTATACTATAGTGAGGAGATGAGTGCTATGAGTTGCTGACTTCCATGCCATATGTATATATACAACTGGAGAGATTATACTATAGTGAGGAGATGAGTGCTATGATTCACTGACTTCCATGCCATATGTATATATACAGCCGGAGGGATTATACTATAGTGAGGAGATGTGTGCTATGAGCTGCTGACTTCCATACTATATGTATATATACAGCTGGAGGGCTTATACTAAAGTGGGGAGATGAGTGCTATGAACTGCTGACTTCCATGCCATATGTATATATACAGCTGGAGGGCTTAAAATATAGTGGGGAGATGAGTGCTATGATTCACTGACTTCCATGCCATATGCATATATACAGCTGGAGGGATTATACTGTAGTGAGGAGATGAGTGCTATGAGCTGCTGACTTCCATGTCATATGTATATATACAGCTGGAGGGATTATACTATAGTGAGGAGATGAGTGCTATGATTCACTGACTTCCATGCCATATGTATATATACAGCCGGAGGGATTATACTATAGTGAGGAGATGAGTGCTATGATTCACTGACTTCCATGCCATATGTATATATACAGCTGGAGGGATTATACTGTAGTGAGGAGATGTGTGCTATGATTCACTGACTTCCATGCCATATGTATATATACAGCTGGAGGGATTATACTGTAGTGAGGAGATGAGTGCTATGAGCTGCTGGCTTCCATGCCATATGTATATATACAGCCGGAGGGATTATACTATAGTGAGGAGATGAGTGCTATGATTCACTGACTTCCATGCCATATGTATATATATAGAGCTGGAGGGATTATACTATAGTGAGGAGATGAGTGCTATGAGCTGCTGACTTCCATGTCATATGTATATATACAGCCGGAGGGATTATACTATAGTGAGGAGATGTGTGCTATAAGAGCAGCGGCGGTTAAACAAGGTTAAACTATTCGGGCTATCTAAATTCCACTCTTCAAATTTTCCCTTATAACTACCTTCCTTGAACTGTACTGCTGATCTAACCAGCGTATCCTATAACTAAAAAGTTCATCTCTACTTGATTCCCAAGTAGACTATTCTCTATCTGTAAAGCCTAGCACTTGCTCCTACAGTACTTGCACCATGATAAAGCACTTTTATTATAGATAGTACCCCACCAGCCTAGAACCCACATCCCTCTGAGTCTTTTGTAAGTTTTTTATCTATTACTTCTAGCATGTCGAGGGATCAGTTGCTAGTGTCCTCTCCTGCTCAACTGGTGAACCTGGGAATATTGAGGCAATGTTACAATTGCCTCATGTACACAGACAATCCTCTCCTTCTCCCACAAAACACAAATACATGCGAGAGATGCAACTATACGGCCAAACTGGAGGCTGAGCTCTCTCAACATAGGACTGGCAAGACCAGACAGGAGGAGAAGGTAACCACAGACACTACATACCCAGCCACACATAGTACCATCACAACTTCAAATCATACACATAATCACACAAAGACATACTCAGAGGCTCTGATCAAAAATCTACCAAAACAGCAGAGGCCACCAAAGCAGACACCCAAACAGCTACCACCTCAGGACCAAACACATGCAACACATAGACCACACAGTCAGAGTGTCAAACAGTCACAGCCCTTAAGGCCAGACACACTCGTCATTGGTGACTCCATAGTCAGACACACTGACGTCCCGCTCACCAGACTGAGTAAGGAGAAGGTCACAGTAAGCTGCCTGTCGGGTGCTAGAATTCGCCACATAATGCAAGCACTCAGGTCTCTCAACAGCAGGTACAAGTACGACTCAGTCATTGTCCACGCTGGTGTCAACGACCTGAGACATACCTCCTTGGACTACATGAAAAGAAACATTGAGGAGCTCTCTGATTATGTAGCCCAAGCAGGTATGACCCTGACCTTGAGCAGTATCCTACCTTCACCTAGAATGATGCCACAATACAGTGATAAGATGATCAGCTTTAATAATTGGCTTAAATTCTGGTGCCATTCAAAGGGGATCCAATGTCTGTCTGCCTGGGATGACATGCTGGACAAGCCACGCTGCATCGCAAGGGATGGCTTGCACCTGTCACCCATGGGCTTCTGGATATTGGCAAAGGCTCTTGCCACCCCCATAGTGCCTTTTTTAGGCAAGTCTCAAATTCTAAACCTACCACCCTAGAACACAAAAAAGGAAAAAAACTAAGGGTAATGCTGCTCAATGCCAGAAGTCTCAATCTCAAGATGCACGCACTTGAGGCCCTTCTCAGTATGGAGAACATCGATGTCTGTGCTGTGACAGAAACCTGGTTCAAGGCTCCTGAGAGCACCCCAGCACTATCAGGTTTCACCTCATATCATGCGTTCCGGCCCCAAAATCCGGACAACAACAAAAAAGGAGGGGGGTGTCCATATTCATAAAGGACACCCACACCTCAAGGTTGGTGGCAACGCACGATGCATCGGAGACCATCCAGGTGCAATTAACCATAGGCAAGACTGCTCTGCAATTTGTAGCATGTTACAGGCCACCCTCTCAAACTCAGGAACCTCACATGGCCTTCCTGAATACACTGGAGGGGATAAATGTATCTCCAAACACCATCATACTAGGTGACTTCAACTACCCTAATATAGACTGGGAACACTACTCAAGCTCAAACTCTCTAGCCCAAAGGTTCCTGGAGTTCATAAACTCAAATGTCATGGAACAACTAGTCACCATCCCCACAAGAGGAGAAAACATACTTGATCTCATCATCACAAACATGGGATCACAATGTTCAACACCGGAAGTATACCCCTCACTGGTGAGATCAGATCATAAACTAATCTCGCTGGAGGTCCTCATCCCGCCCCCACCTGAAATAAAAAAGAGCACAGTAAAAAACTTCTCAAAAGCCGACTTCACACTTCTAAAAACTAGTGTGGTCTCCTTTAAGGCCCCTGAGCCAGTGGTAAACATTACTCAAACCACTGAATCACTTACAAATGCCTTCTACCAGCACCTACAGGACTGCATGGATCAGGCAATCCCAAACAAAACTAAGACTCTTTGTACCAAAGGCAAGCGTCCAGTCTGGTGGACCCCAGCCATAAACAAGCTCTACAACAAAAGGAGGAAGCTACTACAAGATAGAGCAAAATCCCTGAAAGGTAAGACACCTTTGATCATTATAAGTAAAAAACTAAGAGCTCTCATAAAATCATCCAAGGCTAATTTTGAGAGAAAAATCGCCAAGGACACAAAAGACAATCATAAGGCCTTCTTTAGCTATGTTAGAAACCTAGGAGGAAACTCCCAGATATGCTCAGAATTCAATCAAAATGATGTGAAGATTACTGAACCTACACACATTGCCAACATACTGGCTGACAGGTTCAGTGCAAACTTCTCCCCCCCCTCCCCCCCAAAAGGAGAGATATCTATACCAGAGGATTGTAGCCCCCCAAACATCTCCAACGCCCAGGTGAGAACTGCTCTCTCCAAGGCAAAAAACACAGCATCCATGGGACCGGATGGTGTCCCCGGCTGTGTGCTCCACGAACTCAATGAGGAATTAAACTCGCAGTTAGGACAGCTGTTTAATCTTAGCATCATCTCAGGATCATTACCCAAGGGGTGGCGCGCGGCGACTGTGGTCCCACTTCACAAGGGCGGTGCCTCCACCAACCCTGGAAATTACCGTCCCATTAGCTTGACAAGCCTTATCTGCAAAGCCATGGAGAGGATCATAATGGAACTCATAAATAAAGACATAGGGAACTTGCAGACTTTGGATCCAACCCAGTTTGGCTTTGTCAAAGGCAGATCATGCCTTTTAAACTTGGTTGACTTTTTGAAACAGTCACCAAGGCCATTGATGAGGAAAGGCAGTCCATACAGCCTACCTCGACCTGGCAAAGGCCTTCGACACAATACCCCACTCAGGTATCATCGAAAAACTCATCAGCTTGAATGTAAACCCATACATCACAAGATGGGTTGCAAACTGGCTAAGTGACAGAACCCACAGGGTCAGAGTTGCTGGAGCCATGTCAGACTCAAAGCCTGTCACAAGTGGTGTCCCACAGGGCTCAGTCCTGGGTCCACTCCTGTTCGGCATCTACTTTTCTGAAGTACAAGCAAACACAGGAGGGTTATGGCTGACAAAGTTTGCAGATGACTGCAAACTAGGCGCCATAGTCGAAAACACTTCTGACACAGATATCCTTCAGAAGGGCCTCACAGAAACGGATAACTGGTGCCAGAGCCATGGCCTAAAGTTAAACGCCAAGAAATGCATAGTCATACCCTTCGGGAAAAACAAGGTTACCCTAGCTACCATATAGGTGGCAATCCACTGAGCACAGAAGAAGTCATCAGGGACCTGGGGACCCAGGTTGACACTAGCCTTTCGTTTGACACTCATGTTGCTAAAGTAGTCAGGAAAACCTTCTACATTGCCCACCTGATCATGAAGGGATTCACATCTAGATCAAGGGAGGTCATCGTCCCCCTGTACTCCTCACTCATTAGACCTATGATTGAGTACAATGCCCCATTCAGAATGTATCTGACCCGACACCTGCAGCAGCTGGAAAGACCCCAAAAGTTCCTCACCAAAAGGATAATGGGTCTCAAAAATATGTCTTATGCTGCCCGACTGAAAGAACTCCAGCTCTATTCAGTCTCATACCGCTTGCTCAGAGGTGACCTGTACCTGACATATAAGGCCATGTCAAACCCTGATTTGATGAATATGCTTCACCTCAAAAAATCTAGATCCCTCAGAACCACAAGGGCGGGAGACTTAAACCTTGACACGGTTATTAATAGGACGTGCTGGAGGGACAGATTCATCACCCAGAGACTCCCTATGCTGTGGAACAAAATCCCGGTACATGTGAGGCAGAGCACCTCGCTGGCCTTGTTCAAGAGGAATCTTGACCAATGGATGGGAGATCGCAGATATACCCCAGGGATTACTTCAGTGTCACTGCTTGACAGAGGCACAGCAAAATAATAGGCATAGTTTTTTTTTTCAAACTAAAGGGGTGACGAAAGCCACATAACTATGGGCTAGGCTTATAAATGCCCTTGGGCAGATAGCCTAGTATGAACCTATGAACCTATGAGCTGCTGACTTCCATGCTATATGTATATATACAGCTGAAGGGATTATACTATAGTGATGAGATGAGTGCTATGTTTTGCTGACTTCCATGCCATATGTATATATACAGCTGGAGGGATTATACTATAGTGAGGAGATGAGTGCTATGATTCACTGACTTCCATGCCATATGTATATATAGAGCTGGAGGAATTATACTATAGTGTGGAAATGAGTGCTATGATTTGCTGACTTCCATGCCATATGTATATACACAGCTGGAGGGATTATACTATAGTGAGGAGATGTGTGCTATGAGCTGCTGACTTCCATACTATATGTATATATACAACTGGAGAGATTATACTATGGTGAATAGATGAGAGCTATGAGTTGCTGAATTCCATGCCATATGTATATATACAGCTGGAGGGCTTAAAATATAGTGGGGAGATGAGTGCTATGATTCACTGACTTCCATGCCATATGTATATATACAGCTGGAGGGATTATACTGTAGTGAGGAGATGAGTGCTATGAGCTGCTGACTTCCATGCCATATGTATATATACAGCTGGAGGGATTATACTATAGTGAGGAGATGAGTGCTATGTTTTGCTGACTTCCATGCCATATGCATATATACAGCTGGAGGGATTATACTACAGTGGGGAGATGAGTGCTATAATTTGCTGATTTCCATGCTATATATATATATATATATATATATATATATATATATATATATATACACACACACACACACACACACACACACACACACACACACACATCTGGAGGGATTTATATACAGCTGGATGGATTATACTATAGTGGTGAGATGAGTGCTATGAGTTGCTGACTTCCATGCCATATGTATATACACAGCTGGAGGGATTATACTATAGTGAGGAGATGAGTGCTATGAGCTGCTGACTTCCATGTCGTATGTATATATACAGCCGGAGGGATTATACTATAGTGAGGAGATGAGTGCTATGAGTTGCTGACTTCCATGCCATATGTATATATACAGCCGGAGGGATTATACTATAGTGAGGAGATGAGTGCTATGAGTTGCTGACTTCCATGCCATATGTATATATACAGCCGGAGGGATTATACTATAGTGAGGAGATGAGTGCTATGAGCTGCTGACTTCCATGCCATATGTATATATAGAGCTGGAGGGATTATACTATAGTGTGGAAATGAGTGCTATGATTCACTGACTTCCATGCCATATGTATATATACAGCCGGAGGGATTATACTATAGTGAGGAGATGAGTGCTATGATTCACTGACTTCCATGCCATATGTATATATACAGCTGGAGGGATTATACTATAGTGAGGAGATGAGTGCTATGATTCACTGACTTCCATGCCATATGTCTATATACAGCCAGAGGGATTATACTATAGTGAGGAGATGAGTGCTATGATTCACTGACTTCCATGCCATATGTATATATACAGCTGTAGGGATTATACTATAGTGAGGAGATGAGTGCTATGAGTTGCTGACTTCCATGCCATATGTATATATACAGCTGGAGGGATTATACTATAGTGCGGAGATGAGTGCTATGAGCTGCTGACTTCCATGCCATATGTATATATACAGCCGGAGGGATTATACTATAGTGAGGAGATGAGTGCTATGATTCACTGACTTCCATGCCATATGTATATATACAGCTGGAGGGATTATACTGTAGTGAGGAGATGAGTGCTATGAGTTGCTGACTTCCATGCCATATGTATATATACAGCCGGAGGGATTATACTATAGTGAGGAGATGAGTGCTATGATTCACTGACTTCCATGCCATATGTATATATATAGCCAGAGGGATTATACTATAGTGAGGAGATGTGTGCTATGAGCTGCTGACTTCCATGTCATATGTATATATACAGCTGGAGGGATTATACTACAGTGGGGAGATGAGTGCTATAATTTGCTGATTTCCATGCTATATATATATATATATATATATATATATATATATATATATATATATATATATATATATACACACACACACACACACACACACACACACATCTGGAGGGATTTATATACAGCTGGATGGATTATACTATAGTGGTGAGATGAGTGCTATGAGTTGCTGACTTGCATGCCATATGTATATATACAGCTGGAGGGATTATACTATAGTTAGGAGATGAGTGCTATGATTTGTTGACTTCCAAGCCATATGTATATATACAGCTGTAGGGATTATACTATAGTGGGGAGATCAGGGCTATGAGTTGCTGACTTCCATGCCATATGTATATATACAGCTGGAGGGATTATACTATAGTGAGGAGATGAGTGCTATGATTTGCTGACTTCCATGCCATATGTATATATACAGCTGGAGGGATTATACTATAGTGGGGAGATGAGTGCTATGAGTTGCTGACTTCCATGTCATATGTATATATACAGCTGGAGGGATTATGCTATAGTGGGGAGATAAGTGTTATAAGTTGCTTACTTCCATGCCATCTCTATATATAAGAGGTTTTGCATGAGTGTCATGAGAAGGCTGATAAGCTCACCAGTAGGTATGAGGAGTTTATTTTGAACGTACATGAAACCATGATTATTGTCAGGAAACCAATGTGCATATATAGGTGTGTGTGTTTGTGTGTGTGTGTGTAGATGCACGCGTGTGCAACAGAGAACATTTCTATGTGTTTGTATTTCATGTTTGGAAAGAAGGCAGTGAAGTCAGAAATGATGTAGGAAGTGCCTAAAAAATAAAGTGTTTTAAAACTGCAGAAGGAGAAGGATAAACTAAATTTAATGGTCTGGCTCTATTTTGACACTGCTCTAAAAAATGCTTTCACTTTGTTCAGGGTAGCAACTTGTTCCTACTGCCTGATACATTAAGACTTTGTATCAGTGCGTTTGTCTACTGTTTTTTCTTGCAAGTGTGTCAAATGTAGCAAACCTTTAGGGAACTTATCCTTTCATGCTAGTCTTCAAGCCTCACCAGTTAAGTCCAGGACAGGGGGGTGAATCACAACAATTGAAGTATGAGTCTGAATTGTGCAAACACTGAAACAATTTCCTGAGAAGGCCATGAAATAAAACCAGTTCTAAGGTTATATCATGTAGAGATGAAGAATTCTTTTGTGTCTATATAGCCAGGCAAAATGTGTTTAATCAATCATAATTTCAATGTACTGTCTGCCTGGATGAATGAGGTAAAGGAATGGAATCCATATTGAAACCAAGATGACCAGGGTTCAGTTAATGGCCTTGACACTTGTAGAGCCAGGCATGGAAGGTGATGCAAAACAATTGCGGTCCACTCACCTGATCTGGGACATTGCAAGGGTCACAGGTGTTCAGAGCACATAGGGCAGTGTGATTGCTCCAGTGGAAACAGAGGAACATCTTTCCATGCTTGAATGAAGGGGACAGGAGTGCTTCCTGGTTATTTCCTTTGTGAGAATGAATGATGAACAACATCTGTAGTTAACTGCATGTCTCCAGTTGACTCTACAGGCTAGGCATACATGGGAAACATATTGCTTAGGCTGAAAAACTGTCAAACTACCCCAAAGACAATTACAGCCACTCCTGTTCGACCCTCAACACGGTAATTTGGAACATATGTGCTGACTGGCTGGGAGGAGCTGGTGGTTGACAGGAACTGGGTTAAGGATTGTAAAAATAAATACAGAAATGAATTGTTGCAATGAATTTTGAAATGTCAATTTAATGTTAAAGCTAGCGATAATTGTGGTCATTTGTAATGCTTTCATAGCATATCTATTTCTCAGAAGAAAAAATTAATGTAGACAACTTTTAAATAGTTCTGTAAATTAGATGGTTACATCCTAAGCCTTTAAGACTGGGTAATAGTCACTGTTATTTACTTCCACCCAAAGACTGGTCTCAAGGTAGGGAGACCACTGACTAAAAGAGAAAATGTTTGACATCAGTCTCTCTTCCTCTCCCTCTCTCTCATTGGCTGGGCAATGCCATTAATATAACCAATGACACCAGCATGTAATTCCTTGTTAGGCTTACTGTTGAGCAGTGCCAGAATATAAATGGGAGCGATTTGAATGGCTGTCTATGGCCCACCGCTTCAGGGTGACCACTAGTCTGCCAAAAATGACTTTGTTTTGTTGTGTTCAGCATTGCTAACATGTTTTAGTAAGCTTAGGTGTGAACATAATCATTAGTGGTACAACATTATTTGTAGTTTAAAAAAACAAATATTAAATGAAATTCACTGTGAATATTTGTATCTTCATATTCACACTGCTTACCATTTGTGAATGCTCAGCACAGATCAATGACACTATTTATCTTGGGGCATTGTATTCATTTGTTTTGTTGTTGTTAAGTAAACATGTTTGTTTACTTACAAAATAAATACGTAGCAACACCCTTTAGTGCTGAATAGCACTGCATCTTTCTGTTAGAAGCCTTCCCATGATTCATGGTAAATTAATGAGGATAAAACCCAAAAATATTTAATAGTACAGCAGGGAGCTATGGACGGAGTTGCTCCTGACTTGGAAATGGAGCAGCAGGTCACAGTAACCTAAGGTACATTGCTGAGCATCCAAACAATAATATTGGTTCAGTCAGTGGCTGTACTGACTCTGGGCAGCTGTTCATCCAGTTACCTTAGGCCTCCGTAATTTATGGTAATTGTATTTTACCTCCACCTGCTGCTGTGTCAGTTAGCATTTTAATGACATTGTGCAGTGATGTACGTTTTGTTACTACAAGTTGTAGCTAATTCAGCCTGTTTCCAAACGTACTAAGTACACAATAGCAAAGGGCAATGTGCATGACTGCTACAACTGCATTCATGGGGGGGGGGCCTCCTCATTAGTCTTTAACTTTCATGCATTTTGGGCAGACTAGATCTGAACAGCTGCAGAAGTGTGGATTTGTTAACATGTCTGTAAGATTTTTAAGAAGCATTTGAAACATTTGTCATGTATTTTATGAAATTGCTTGTGTTCATAGCTAAGATAGACAAGTGAAAGGCAATCAGTCTGCAGACCATTACGAGTGTAAAAAAAACAAAAAAAAAACAGAAAAATGAAAAACATTTAACAGTTCCCGCCAAACATAAGGACGGCAAGACAAGACTGATGTGGAAAAATATAATGCTGCACATCGAGTTATGTAGGTAAACCGTGAATGTGGCAAGGTTGCTACTCTGTTTGACGCATAGTGGAAGTTTGTTCCAGATGTGAGTGACATGTTGGGCTATCATTTCAAACCCTCCAGCACCTATTACAAAACATAAAGGTGCCCTTTTCTTTAACAAACCATCTATCAATTATCTTTTTATTTAAAGAATACAACTAAAAAAGCAGTTTTGGCAACAGCTTTCTTCAGTTAATCTCATTACAGTGAATCAAACATTTATCTAGAATGTCAACATAACATAATAAGATTAAAAAAGCATTACTAGAAGCCCTAGTCATACATATTGAATATCACATATATTTAATCTAGTTAATGGCAAGTAAAATAATTTAATGAAGTCAAATAAACATACAAAAATAGAACATAAATAAACAAAGAAAACAAATGTTCCCTTTACTGACTAAAAATCAAATTACACCATTAAAAGAATTCTTTTAAGCCAGGGATGAAACAGCTCCTAACCCGAACATTCAAAAATCTATTAGACAAATTATTCCATTCCATTTCTCATTGGAGACATATTATTTTTCAGTGTCAGTGAATGTAAAGGAACGCCTGGATGTTTCTTAGTATGTTTATATAATGCATTAATTTCTGTTTTACACCTAATATCACTACAATGTTCATAAATCCAAGGTCTACACCATCTTGAAGTTTTACCCACATAGAAATCGAAATACTTACAAGTGGCTAGATAAATAAAACACTCAGATCACCTGTAATCAAACAATGAATATTCAATACATTTAGAACATTAGCTGGAGTAAAAGTGCCAATTTTCATTTTACAGGCTGAACAATGACCACAGGGGAAACAACACAATAACTGATTTCCTAGCAGTGGTTTTTGATAACCCATTTTTTGTAAAAACTGAAATTACCTGCAATGGGCTTATCCCTCCTTTATACAGACTTATAAAGTGGCATCAACCCTGATAAATATTTATCCATGTGTAAAATATCCCAATGTTTATGTATAACTGTCCAAAATGTTTTATATTGGACCTAAAAACTGTAATCAATGATAAACTAATATCAAATGTTTTGTGTGAACCAGAATAGTGTAACAATTCTGATCTGTTTTTACCATCAACCTTATGTTTGGCTTTCAAAATAACTTGTCTGGAATACCCCTAGACAAACATCTTTCAGTTCAATCATCTAAACAGATTCTCTTGATTCTATAATATTGAGACAAAGGAATGTCCTTAATAACAATAGAAGGGTGACAACCTGTAGCTTACAAAAGAGAGTTTTTTAGAAAATTCCTTCCTAAACATGGTGGCCCATATCATACCATCTTATTGTTTAATAACAGTGACATCCAAAAAAAAAAAAAGAAATCTGAGTCAAATGGTAATTAATGTTAAAATGTGACCCCATTTGTAATCATTCAATTATTATACAAATTCCAGTATGTCTATCAAATCTGAAGTCCATACAAGTCAACAATCATCAAAATAATGACCCCAAATGTCCATGGCATAAAATAAATATTATGCCTAGTATCATCATATATTAAATTTTCATAGAAATATCCCATAAAAAGGTCAGCATAAATGGGTACAAACAATATAGTGATTGCTATTCCTTTAATTTGGAGCTAACAGTCCTGGTTGAAGTAAAAAAATAAATAAATAAATTCATAGTTAATACATGTTCAGTTAAACTCAAAAGTAAAGTATGAAAACCAGGACTATACATATTGGTCTTAGAAAGCCAGTATTCTAATAAGAACAGGCCATTGTGGAATATTAGTGTACAAAGAAGTTACCTCTAAATTACATCATGTGCCAATGTTTTTCTACTTGTGTATTTTATAAAAATTGTTAAAACTGAATAGTATCCTGAATTCTAGATTTAAGACAATTCAACAAGGACTTCACACAACAAGTAACACATTTAGATAAAAGGCTTGGTTAATGAACTGCAACCACACACTATAGGCCTACCAGGGATGTTTTCAGTATTTTATGAAGTAAAGAAAAAAACTGCATCTGAGGGTCAACCACTGTCAGTTCTGAAGCATACCTTCTATATATAGTACACTCTTCAACCGTTAAGTCAAGAAAACCACCAATGTTCTTTTTAAAGCATAATGTGGGATAAAAAACATTTTTGATAAAATTAAGCATCAGAAAATTAAGATAATGTTTCAAGCTTATATTTATCAGTGTCCCAGACAACAATAGCAACTCCTTATCAGCAGCCCTAATGACAGTATAACTTCTAGAAGTTAATACAATCAGATCTTTCCTTTCAGGGAAAAAAAAAAAAGATGAATTGAAAGGCTCACTAATCCTATAATTAAAATGAAAATTGAAGTCTGTTAGAACAGATTTTTCAAAGGCTGCTACATATTTATAATTAGGAGGGGTAAAATTTGATGTCTTAAATTTAAACCCCGTGGATGAATCAGAGCTAGGCTGATTAAACAATAAGCTTAAATTAATCTTTCTGCATAAGGCTTTTACATCATTCACAAATTGATGTAGGGGCAGTAGAAATAAAATTTAAACCTTCGTTCAACAAAAGTTTTCAACAACCGATAAAATATAAGAAGAAATATTATGTATAATATCTTTCTGTATATCAACAGAATCTCTTTATTGATTGGTTATTATCTGTTGAAACAGTTGTAGAACATATTTGTTGCCTCCTATGTTTACACCCAGACCTTTTGCATTTTCCAAAGGGCAACTTGTTTTCTTAGAAATAGGACATACAGATATATTTTCTGCATCCATATCTAGTGCTGAGGAAGTATCTTCTGTGATGACAAATCAGTAGAATTGGTATAACTGGTAGAGGTGCATCTAAGTGAAGGCCTTTTACATTTAAAATGTGATTTAGACTGACTTGCTTGTTCATTGTTCTTAGCACAACACACCTCCTCCTTACTATAGTTTTTTCAAAAAAACTGATTATTATAAGCATAATCATCACAGTACCATCGTAATTTCTTTAATTTTCTTTGCCTTAATACAGACACCAAAACCACTAGATTATTGGATAATTGTTGAATATTTTGTGAAAGGTCTTTATGAGTTTGAAAGGCTGCCGACTTAGGATAAAGTGAATACATCTTGTTGTTGTTCACTTGTCTTTTATAAAAAAAACATCCCGTGCTTTAACTAAAAGCATGAAATCCACCTGTTAGATTTGCTTTCATTCTTTATTTAAAAGCTCATCAGTATTAGAAACACTGTGTTCTATAAGCACCTAATGATAGTGGGGTGAAATACCAGATTATTGATACACCTTTAATAATTTCAAGTGCCACATAGTTGTTTATAATTTCCTAGAAACTGTGGACAATATATTAAATGTTTCAGAAAATGACCAAGAGCCAGTATCAGTACCAGATAGAGGCATTTTGCAGATTCCTTAAAACTGAACTAACAAATAAATCCAGGTCCTCATGATCTGCTGTAAAGTCCCTTAAATACTGCACTTTCCATCCTAAACACTACATAAAATCACTGGTAGATGATTTCTTAAAAGAAAAGCATCCCTTTATATGTTGTAATAGGTGCTGGACATTTTTGAAATACTTGTGCCTCAGTTTTGCGCACCTTGGTTGAAACCATACTTGGAGAGTGGCTGCGTACGTATCTATCTTGCCAATGTGTCTTATCAGTTGGTACAGGTTTGTTCCTTTAATGGGGTATTTGAGGTACAATTTATTCTGTGAAAGAATAGGAGGTCAAAGAAGTTTGGATTGTTCATGGTTCAAAAATCTAGACATAGATGTAGAAAGAGGAGTCTATAAAGAGTGAAGGCTACCAGTCTGCCCTGATAACGAAGTTTTTGCAGTCAATGATGTTTCAGTTATGAATCTCAGAGGTCTCTCAGGTTGACTGATATGCTTAGAGAAATCCATACCAAATGGTGTACTATATTCTACTATATTCATTAATGGGTCTGATGAGATATGAGTAAAGGGGAATTAAAACTTCTTTGAAGCTGTTTGAAGCTGGTGGAGTTGTCTTTCAAAATTAGATGAGCTAGACTGAAGATTTTCTGAACTACTATGGAGACAAGATGGTCAAACAATAAGGAAGAGTGCCAAGTTTCCTGATAACAGTGCCTGTTGAAATATATATAAATGTTTTGTTTGGCAAAATGATTTATGCTGCATTTTTCAGATTTAGTTTGAGGCCATTGTCTTTGCACCAGTTGTTAATATAGTCTAACCCATGATAGAAAAATTGACTTAGTGGAAGATTGAATAACAACACCAAATTTACTGTCATCTATAAACTTAGATTACTAGAGGCTAGGAGTGTTGGCCTGAAGGTCTGAGAAATATATGTCAAAAGGAAGAAAACACAGCACTGAGCCTTATGGTACATCACTGGTAACTTTTTTTTTCTATTAGAAGTGGCACCTGCCACTCTATATACATGGCTTCTGTTAAGCAATCAGTTAGCAATCCACAGCAGAACATAAACATTGGAGCTTTTCTCCCCGGGCCTCTACTGAAAATGGACATATATCCAGTTAGACTAGTCTGGTGTTCAAATGTAAAATAAATAAATAAAATAAATAAATATTCAGATTACATATCTGTCAATAATGTCTGCATAAGGAATAGTGTCAAAGGCCTTCACCAGGTACAGATTTCTATATGTACTACATAACTGATATCCACTGCTTCTGTTACATTTCCAGATAAATTAATGAGATTAAAAAGGCAGTGCCATCCTCTGACAAGGCCAAATTGGTGAGGGCCATGGTCCAAATTTTAATGTATAGATTAATATGGTCTGAGATATGCTCCATAGCTTTACTAGTGAGACTAATAGGCCTTTAATTATCAGGATCCATGGTTGGGCTACCCTTCTGAAATGGCGTTACAATGGCTGATTTCCAGGCTTCAGGAATGTGACCAGTGGAGAGACTTAGATTAGAAAGGTTAACTAGTCATTCAGCTAGGCTATATCTGACACTGATAATCTGGCAACCTGGTATATTATCAAGGCCCATATTCAATGCACAAACCTAGATTGTACCACACACAGCTTGCTCAGGGTGCCCAAAATAGCTGTAGTGCAATGAAAGATTAAGTGTTGATAATCAGTAATGACTAAATATTTAGTAAAAACTTAATAAAAAAAAATGAAAGCTCTTAGTACATTTCTATTTGCTAGGAATCTAATCAAGAAGCTGCACTCCTTGGAAGTGTTCCTCACTGTGGGAGAGTGTTGACATCTGTGCAGTAAATGAGATGCAGAAGCCACCCTGGCAATAAAAGGCTATAACGCCTTCCACACATTTAGACCAGCTACCAAACAAGAGGGGACTAGTGGTGGAGGTGTATTAATCTACATAAAAAGTAAGCACACCTCGAGACTGGTCAAAGAATATGGCGTGCCTGAGCTACTCCATGTCCAACTAACTTAAGTCCCATACAATATTCATGCTAGCTATAGGTCACTGTCTATGATCCAGGATAAACATATCACATACTTGAGTGTACTGGAGCCACTCACAAGTCAGCCCAACACCATATTCATGGATGATTTCAACTATCCCAGCATAAACTGGGATACATGCACAACCACTATAGGTTTGGTTTGTTTGGTTTGTATATGCAAACTCAAAGATTCCTGGATTTTGTCAATGCAAACACCCTTGGACAGCTAGCCTGCACACTTACTAGGTGTGCAAATATCCTGGATCTTGTACTCAAAAATATGAGGTAACATTGCATGCTCCCCCCTTGTGTAATGTCCTCACTGGTCAGATCAGATCATAAAGCAGTCACCCTTGAAATAAATATAAAGGCTGAACTCCAAGCATATACCAGAATCTTTAAGAACTTTTCCAAGGCTAACTACCTCCTAATAAGTGATGGCATAGCTAAATTCCAAGCCTCCCAAACTCACAGACCTTGATGGCTTATGCAGAAGTTTTTATGGAAACCCTGTACAAGCATGTAAATAACTGCATAGATACAGCAGTATCAAACTGAAATATACTTAGGACAAACTCCAAACACAAGCCCTCTTGGTGGAGCCCCACTATAAGTAGGTTCTGCAGCAAATGAAAGAAAATACGGTCCAAAAATAGGAAGAGCCACACCCAAAAGACAAAAAACACCCTCTTCAGTCTCAACAAGCAACTCAGGGGACTGATCAAGTCCACCAAAGCCAACCACTAGGCAAAAGTAACTTCTCAGGCAAAGGATAACTATAAGGCATTTTTCAGTTATGTACACAATCTTAAAAGGGACAGCCCACAGTGTGCTGAAGTAATATTAAATGCACTTCCTATACTGAACCGGGAGATATAGCAAATTTGTTGGCCAACAAATTTAGCTTGAATTTCACTCCATCACCCCCAGTTCCACCCATGAAGTACCCTCTATCATTTATCCCTCAACTGTCAATAAAGAACAGGTCCTCACTGCACTTTTCAGAGTAAAAACACTTCATCAATGGGTCCTGGTAATATCTCAGGATTCCCCCTATATATCTTGAAACATGGCCTGTCAGGTCCACTAGAATTTCTATTCAACCACAATCTTCAGACAGTCTTCATTCCTAGAGAATGAAAGACTGCAGTGGTCATCCCTCTACACAAACGCAGATCATCAACAGACACAGGAAACTACAAATTCACAAGTTTGACTAGTCTTACATGCAAGGCCATTGAAAGAGTTATAATGGACCTGATAAACAAAGACATAGGAATTCTTCAAAGACTGGACCAATCCCAGTTCATTTTTGGCAAGGGCAGTCATGCATACTAAACTTGGGGGACTTCTTTTAGAAGGTCGCTAGAGCCATGGACGAGGGCAAAAGGGTACATACTGCCTAACTTAACCTGGCAAAGGCATTTGACCCAACATCTCACTTGGGTACTATAGACAAGCTCACAGATTTGGGCATAAATCCCTATGTCACCTGACAGATAGCCAAATGGCTCACAGAAAGTACATATGAATTTAGGATGAGGGGAATCCATGTCCACCAAGAGGCCTGTTACTAGTGGTGTCCCACAAGGCTTGGTACTGGGACCTCTCCTGTTTGGAATATGCTTCTCTAAAGTAAAGGGAAATGTAGAGTGCCTTTGGTTGACTGAATTTGCTGACAACTCCAAGTTGGGTGCAATCAGTGAATTCCACAAAGATGTAGATATCCTCAATGAGGATCTGACACAGACAAATAACTGGTGCCATAACTATGGCATAAAACACGATGCAAAAAAATTCATAATAATACTCTCCAGGAAGATGACCACTCCTGCAAATTACAACACTGATAACACTCTCCTAAGAGTAGACCCAGTGGTAAGGGACATAGGAACCCAGGTAGACAGTAACCTGAATGTTGATCACCTTTTGTCCATGGTAGCGAAAAAATCATTCAACGTGGTACAACTTAAAGTAAGGGCATGACATCCAGATTTAAGCAGATAATAATACCACTATACTCAGCCATCGTTACATCGGTACAATGCACTCTTTGTCATGTACCTGATCTGGAGTAACCACAGAATACAGGATGTAAATGATATGTGCTATGCAGACCACCTTAAAGCCTGGTTCCTGTAGTTGGTCTCCTACAGACTACTGAGGGGTGATCTATGCCTAGGCTACAAGGCATTCTCAGATCCATCCCCAATGGATCTGCTATAATTTCAGAAAACAAACATCACTAGAATTACCCGATCTAAGGATCTACACCTCATTTGTGACATAAAACATGTTGTAGGGACAAATATGTGTCTCAGATATTACTGCTTCTCTCGAACAGACTCCCCATTCATGTGAAGCAGAGCTTTTTCCAAAGCCTCTTCATATGCAATTTGAACAAATGGAGGGGGAAATCGAAAATATGCCCCTGGCTTATGGATAGGTGATGTCTGTAGATGCCCTAAGTCACAGTCAGATACCAATGCCATTCTAGTCTATAGGAGCTGATAACTAAAAAAACTGGGCCACAAATGGCTAGGCTTAAAAAAGACCATTAGACTAGTAACCTCCTATGATTCTGTGAGCCTATGATCCTATAAATGTTAGTCATGTTTTATATTGCATGAAAGTAAGTGTAAAAGTGCTATAGCAGAATGCTTTAAGTATTTCTATAGGGGCAAAGTAGAAGGCCTACAAGGTACTATATTAGAAGAGAATAACAATGACCAATATGATGGTGGTCCGATAAAGAATATATTGTTAGAGAAGGAATCTCTATCTGTTTTCAAATATAATGCACTGGTTCCTTATGGGTTAAACTTAGAGTGTAACTGGAGGTTTTTAATTTAGTTTAAATTGATTTAATTAGTTAATTATGTGATTATTTTATGTGTATTTAAGGGTACATGTCAGTACATCGACAAGTTAGAAGATCGACATCCACTTCACCGACACATGAAATAATCGACACCGCAAATCAGGGATATTTAACAGGTAAGAAGTTTAAATTTCGCTAATCATGCCTACCATGTTTTAATAAGTGTGGCAGTGTTATGCATGTGTGGTAGGCATGATTAGCGGAATTTAAACTTCTTACCTGTTAAATGTCCGTGATTTGCGGTGTCGATTATTTCATGTGTCGGTGAAGTGGATGTCGATCTTCTAACTTGTCGATGTACTGACATGTACCCGTATTTAAGGCTGGTGGTTATTTTAAATGTTCATACTCTTTGAAGGCTGTATAGCTGAGACATTAGAGATAATAAATCTTTTTTAGATACTGGCTGGTCGTTTATTCTACTCTGGTGGGATTTTGTAGTTATGAAAGTAATTATAGCCAGGTTTGTAATTCAACAAAATGGTTTTGGAATGACTTTGGAAATTTAACAAAAGGCTTTATTTTCATTCTTTCTGATTAAATCATATAAGATTCACTTGTAGGGCTGCTACAACAAGCTTTGATTTTGCTACCAAAGCAAATCCATTGTTACAGCTTTACCAGATTTTGCAGTCTCTCTGAAATGTTTGTTGAGGTTCAACTGACCTGTTTATGGTGCCCAGTTCAAGTTGTATTGCAAAGGGTGTTTGGAGAGCTATGCATCAGAATATATTGCTCGTCTGGATTGTAATTACAGATGTGTAACTTATAAAAAACATTCAGTGCAAAATCTATTACATGATATCTGTTAGATATGAAAAACTTTTTGAGTGGATAAACTCTGCATTATTCTGGTGATACCAAATAATTTCTAAAGATGTGTGAACCTTGTTGCCAGAAGGTAATAGAACAAAAAACACTATATATCAAGACTGCAGCAATACATTTTAGGTAAGATGTGCCTCAAGTATGTGAAATTTGGAGGACTCAGTGTGAAGATTTTATGGGTATTGGAAATATGTCATATGTGGCTGGAAATGGAATGCAGATTTCTGCAAAGTGTAGCAAGTCCTCTAACCATGAATTCATTAGACTAGATTTAGAAATAAATGCACATATTGCAAGGACTGCATGAAGCTAAGTTCAAAACAAATATTGCTGACTGAAAAACAGACTGGAAATGATGAACAGTAAGTAAGGCTGCCCAATGTGCTGAGTCTTGGAGACTATGCTTTCGGAGAGACTGCATGACTTTTCTGCATATAGTGAGCAGGAAATGCAACAGCTGTATGCAGCTATAACCAGTTTTGTCAGACAATTATTACTATTTTATCTTCTTAGAAACTGCATATCTTTATTTGGCTGCATACTGATCACCGGCTACACCCCAGCTTGATGCCATTGCAATATCAGACTACATGAGAAATGACATGATACTTCTTTAAGAAGTACCTGTACAAGCCACCTTATAATCCAGCACACGATACAACAACCTGCATAATTAATTATTTGAATTTTACAAATCATGTTTTATGGTTATGCAGAGGCCTGGCATCTCAGATTAGACTAACACTGGGCAGATCCGTGTTTTTTCTTTTACAGTCAGTGTGTGCATTGCAGGTAGCAGTTTCTGAGTTGTGAGATTCTGGAAGACAAATACTTGAACACCTTTCCATCAGAAAGAAGCAAAGGCCTGAAGACTTTATATGAGATCACAACTGGTTGTTTAAACATACAGTCCATGCTACTTCCATGATTTTCATCTTCCGTCCAATTAAACCTGGACAGAGCTCTACCTGTCTTGCACTGACCTTTACTCTCTGTAGCAGTAAAGTGTACATGTTCACGATTCTCTCTGAGAAACAGCGTGCCTATTTTTTATTTCAAAGTCTACTCCCTACAGCATTGATCCTTTCTCTTTTTCTTTCTTTCGCACTCGAGCACTTTCTCTTTGTATCCACTTCAGCATCCAGGGTCCTTTCCATACCTCACTGATTATAACTTGATATAAGCCCAGATAATGCTCCTATTTCATATGAATTACCTTTGTTGTAGTTGTTTTGCTCATTTTCTCATACTGTCAGCCTGCTTTTTTGCCATTTTAGATCCCAAACGCTCTTCTCATTATTATATACTGAATAAAATATATTATCTAAACTATTATAATAAATCAAATTGTTCATGGGGCATTTGCTTGAAGAGAATGTTGTTGAGGTTCTAGGGAACAGAGATAGTAAAGAAATATTATTGTGAAGAAGGGAATCTGTGGAGAATAAAATACACTATGACATAGTAGGGTTATTATTGAGTTTACATTTCACTAAAATATGATCACGCAATCCATGAAGATCTATACAAAGTATTAAAAGGATATGAATTTAAGACCACATTTACAGAATACAAAAATATTAACATTATTCTTGTTATAAACCTATGGCTTATGGATATGTAACGATTATGGTAAAGATGGAAAAATTGTAAAAGAAGGGTAAACATAAGCAAGTTCTGTCAGGGTTATAAAACAGGAATATGAACAATGGAAGTGAGAAAAAAGTTAGGATGTATGTTTTCCAATGACAGAATTCAATATAAATGATATTCTGTGTCCGAGAAATAAATGCAACACAGGGCAATGTAGAAAATGCATTAGATAAACTGAGCTTATAAGTAAATTGAACAAATTGTTATGGGGTGGTAGTAAAAATAGCATGTGGACAGTTTTTCTGATAACAAACAAGCAAACAAATAAACAAACACCCAAGCAAATAGATAAGTAACATTGAAAAATTGCATTTAGAGAATCTGAAAAAAAAGTGAAGAATGTCAACCGGTGTTATCAAAACCAAAATGCAACAGCAGGTTATTGCATCAGTATAAATAACGTTTTATGGAAATGTATATCTATATAGAATAGTTTGCAGGGTGCAAGATCTGATTTAGCTGGATTTGTATGCCACCTGAAAGTGTGGAATCAAGAATGATGAATATTTTCTTTGCTGTACTGTGGGGAAAGTGCCTAATACCATTAAACAAGTACAATATAGAAAGGAAAGTGGGTGGCCTACCTGTGATTAACCTATAAAGTAAACTTAAGTGAAAGCAATCAAAATGAGTTGGGAATTGGGAACACTGATAACATTTAAATATGCATAGATGAAGGAAGCATAGGGAGATTAAAGTGAGGCAGAAAAACAAATCAACTGTAAGATATACTGAACTAAAGCAAGCAATGAAATAACAAGGATGGGAAATAAAAGCTGAAGAAAGATCAGGGAGCAGACACATTTCATATAAAAACAGGGTTCCCGTCATATGCTTCAGCGCCATAAGTTTATGATCCTGCCAGCAGTGAGACTCTAACTATGATTACAAAAAATATATATACCAACAGCATAACTGCTGTACCTTGTATTATTTCCTCTCTTCTCCAAGGTGTAGCAATCTCAGATGTAGTACATATTTTGTTTTATTTTGTAGCACCATAAAAATATTTGGTGGCAAAGGCCTATAAATGTAAGCTAAAGTGAAAAGAGTGAATGTCTGAATGGACGCATGGACACTGGCATTTTTTTTTGGAGTTTAACACATCAAAATCTACTACCGAATGGTGTGGTAGTGCCTTATAAAAAAAAAGTAAAGAAGTTGAAGGACATTTATTTAGGTTACTGTTAGTTATCTCCCAAAACATCTATTATATCTCATTTTATTTTTCCCTGCTTTCTTATCCATTAGTATCAACAAAATGTTTTATAGGTTCATGGGTAAGTACTAGGCTAGCTGCTGCTGCATGCCATTTTAAGCCTGGACAATTTCCCTATTGATGCATATCATGTCTGGTGTTAGAATGGCCTTACCCATCCCGTGGTTGATAATTTTATATTAACCTAATGTGAACAACTGTGATCATACATTACATAATTTAAGAGGATCCATACATGAGATAAAGCATGTAGGAGTTGATTTTGTTCATTAGTAATAGTACAGGGAGCAGTTTTGGGATACATTTTCTATTTCCCTTGAATAGACAAGGATAAGATTTTTTTTTTTTTTTTTTTGTGGATGGGAAGTCTGTTCCAAAGCAGTGGTATTCTGTGAAAGAAAAACCTCTCCCTCCAAACGCTTCTGATGATGTTGAAGAAGAGGTTTAGATCCCTGGACTGAGTATTTTTGATGCTGCTTGATTTCCTGATGTCCATTAGGTCCATCAGTATTGAGTTGGGAGATGCTTTGCATGGTGGGAGGATAGCATAATGGTTAAGGTGTTTACCTTAAAGACACAAGGTGCAGGGTTTGATTCTCACATGGGGTAACTGGCTAGGCTTCAAATGGCCCAAAAAGGGCAGTTCGCCTAATACTAATCTATGAACCTAATCTATGAATCTATGTCAGATACAGGACACCCTTTAGTAGTTTGTAGATTACTGAGTATTGTGACAGGGCATTAAGTTGGGCAAGGTAGGGCATATTGTTTACGCCTTTTATTCTTTCATTAGGGTATCTCTGTAGATTTTCCAGCTGTTGCATGTGTTTAGCCACATACATGGCAAAGGGGCATTATATACCCAATGATTCATCTAATAAGGGCCTATTAAAGAAGTACAATGTCATCTGTAGATCTAGATGCAATTTCTTTATTTATAAGCTGCACAATACAGCAAGACTTTATTACAGCAGTGGGCACATGTTGGTTGAATGTTGGGTCACTGTCCACGTAAGTTCCCAAATCCCAAACAACTGGATCAGCTCTACAGAGCATATTGTATATGTGGTAGTTCCCAGGGTAGAAAAGTTCACAGAGGATACAATAATGCTTTTTTGGCATTAACTTTCTTTGTTTGAGGCAAACCTTCTGCAGGAAGGCTAAAACATTTAGGTATTCAGTGACTGCTCCCTGCTTCCAATCATCTACAAACTTAGCTAGCCAGAGCCCTTTGGTATTTGCTTTTACTTCATAGAAGTAGATGCCAAACCAGAGAGATCCCAACACTATAGTCTGGAGGAATCCACTGGTGTCTGGTGTCTGTGGAGGTAGTTTACCTTATTATGACCACCTTCATGCTATCTATGAGTCAGTTGTCCATATAGCAGGTGACAAAGGGGTTTATTCCCAGTTTATTTAGCTTTTCTGCTATGCCTGAGTAAGGGATTTTGTTGAAAGACTTGGTCAGGTTAAGGCATGCAGTATGTATCATTTTACTTTCATCCATTGTTTTAATAACCTTCTCAAAAAATTCCCTCACGTTGAACAAGTATAACCTCCCCTTGAAGAATCCAAACTGAGATGGGTCCAGTGTATGGAGGTTCCCTATGTCTTTATTAATTACTTCCACAGTAAGTCTTTCCATGGCTTTGCATATGAGGCTGGCCCAACTTATGGGTCTATAATTGCCTGAGTCTGCAGAATGTCTTCCTTTTTACAAAGGAATGACTGTAGTTGTTTCATTTGCTTGGCACAAAAGCTGCATGGAGGCTGAGGTTGAATAGTGTTGTTAAGGTATGGATATATTGTGCTTCATGTTATTTAAGATGCACGCAGGGATAATGTTATGACCCACTGATACAATATTTTTAGGTTTTGATAGACTTGGTCTTGTGTGTTAGCTGGAGGCAATTGCATTTCTGGTATATCTTATGGGCTAGACTGAGACGAGAAAGGAGTAAAGTTTGAGAATGTCTTAATTTTCCCTGGCTAATTTCTGATATTTTGTTTATTTTTTATTATTATTTAATGGACCATGTTGCATGTTTTTCACCATAGACAGCATGGTGGCTCCCCAGTTAAGATTTCTGAGTTACAGCTCCAGCATTTGAGGTTCCCTTTTACTAGTATTCACCATCTGTGTGTACTACAGTGTTTGTATTTTCTTAAAGTACTTGAGTTTTCCTTTTAAAATATGCTATCTTCTTTCAACGGATGTGCTTGTATATGTGAGTGTATGTATATATATATATATATATATATATATATATATATATATATATATATATATATATATATATATATATATATATATATATATATATATATGGGTTTCATACACTAGATAGAATTTTCACTAATTCGAAATAGTGCATGGAATGCTCACTGCAGTGAAAGTGCACTTAATCAAAAGTACACTTATGCGAAGTTCATTACAACGAATGGGTGTTGTACTGAACTTCCGTGCAGTAATCACGGACCTTAGGGTTAGGGCACGGGTCATGGTAAGGGGATAACCCTAAGGGCTATCCCCTTACCATGACCTGTGCCTTAACCCCAAGGCCCGTGATGACTGCAGCGCAGTGAAGGACATAGCAATGTCCTCCACTATGGTGTGATAGTCACGAACCTTAGGGTTAGGGCATGGGTTAGGGTAAGGGGATATATTTACTAACTATCCCCTTACTCTAACCCGTGTCCTAACCCTAAGGTCCATGACTATCACACCATAGTGGAGGACATAGCTTGTTTTTTATGCCCTCCAATGTGCTGTGGTGTTTTCGATGAAGTGCACTTAGTCAAAAGTTCACTTTTGTTAAAGTGAACTTTCGCAGAAGTGAGGCTTCCTATTATAAGTTCAAAGTAGCGAACTTTCGTTCTTGTAATAGGAATCCATATATATATATATATATATATATATATATATATATATATATATATATATATAGGTTCATAGGTATGTACTTGGCTAATGGCCCTGGAGCCTTTACAAGTCTAGCGCATAGGATTACCCTGGCACTGTGTAACCCGACCTTAGTCCCCAGTGCTTCTATTGAGTAAAGCCACTAGAGTGATTTCTGGGATGAATTTTCTATTTCCCATCCATTCATCAAGATTTCTCTTGAAGAGGGCTAGTGAGGTGCTCTGCTTAACATGTATGGGAAGTCTATTCCATAGCATGGGCAGTCTCTGGGTTATGAACCTGTCTCTCCAGCATGTTCTGTTGACTGTGGTAATGAGGTTGAGGTCCCTGCAGCATGTGGTGTGGAGGGATTGGGATTTCTTTAGATGTAGCATTTTTGACAGAGCTGGGTCAGACATGGCTTTGTAAGTCAAGCAGAGATTGCCGCTAAGTAGGCGATATGAGACAGAGAATAGTTGGAGTTTTTTTAGTTTGTCCATATAGGACAAATGTTTAAGGCCTAGGATCCTCTTTGTGAGGTACTTTTGTGGCCTGTCCAGTTGTTGCAGGTGTTTAGTGAGATGCATGCCAAATGGGGCATTGTACTCAATGATTGGCCTAATGAGGGAAGAGTAGAGGGAGACAATGACCTCTTTCTTCCTGGATACAAAACCCTTAGTAATGAGTTGTGCCACATAGAAGGACTTTCTGACCACAGTGGCAATGTGATGGTAAAAAGTGAGGTTGCTGTCAGTCTCTGTTCCCAGATCTCTTATAACGCCTTCTGTGTTCAGTGGATTATCATCGATGTGGTAATTCATGGGAACTGGGTTTTTTCCAAAGGGGATGATGACATATTTTTTGGCATTGAGCTTAAGGCCATGGTTCTGACACCAGTTGTTGGTCTCAGTGAGGCCTTTCTGTGGGATGTTAACATCATTGGGAAGTTAATAATAGCTCCCAACTTGCAATCATCTGCAAACTTTGTCAGCCAGAGTCCTTTCGTGTTGGCCTGGACTTCAAAGAAGTAGATAACAAGCAGGAGAGGACCCAGGACCGAACCCTGTGGGGCTCCACTTGTCACTGGTTGGCAGTCTGACTTGGAGTCAGCTACTTTCACACTGTGGGTGCTACCTGTAAGCCAGATTGCAACCCACCTAGTGATATAGGGGTTGATGCCCAGCTTAGTGAGCTTTTCTATGATTCCTGAGTGGGGAATGTTGTCAAAAGCCTTGGCCAGATCAAGCTAGGCTGTATGAACCACCTTACCTTCATCCACATCTCTGGTGACTGACTCAAAGAAGTTGACCAAGTTGAACAGGCATGATCTACCCTTCACAAAACCAAACTGTGTGGGATCCAGAGTTTGGAGATTCCCTATATTCTTGTTTATTAGGTCCATGATGATGCATTCCATAGCTTTTCATATCAGGCTCATCAGGCTAATGGGGTGATAGTTTACAGGGTCTGTAGTCACTCATCCTTTGTGGAGAGGGATGACTATAGCAGTGCGCCATTCGGTAGGGACAAAGCCTGAGTGTAAGCTGTGAGTGAACAGGGCACACAGCTGACATGCCAGTTCACTCTGTAGTTCATGTAGAACACAGCCAGGGATATTGTCAGGTCCCATAAAAGCTGTATTCTTGGCCTTGGACAGTGCTGTTTTAACCTGTGCAGCAGTAATACTGAGTGCCTGGCAATCTACTGGTATTGTGACTGGTCCCTTGGGGGCATGAGAGGGTTAAAGTTGGCACTGAATCTGTCGGCCAGTATATTGGCAATATCTGTTGGCTCAGTATAGGAGGTACCATTGTGCAGTAGCTCAGAGCAAATCTGGGTATTGCCGTGGAGATTCTTTACATAACTATAGAAGGCCTTGTGGTTGTCTTTACTATCTGCTGCAATTCTGTTTTCATAGCTAGTTTTAGAGGATTTGATGAGGGATCTCAACTTTTTGTTGAGGCTGATAATATATATGGGTCTATATCACCTTGTTAAATAGTCTATTCATCGAATCACTTCAGCAAAAGCTATTTCCAAACATTTTATCCTCACCTCTTCCATGTGAAACAATTAACTCACTTCACGTGGTTTGTATTAACATAGCTATACTTCATGAGTAATATCTTGTTTCCCCCTAGTGTGTGCTCAGTACATAGGAAATATTTTAAGGTACTTTCTCCTTTTTTGTCTGAACCTGTCTTATGAATATTAAACCATTCTGTTAAATATGGTAAGACATGTCCTCAGCATCATAGAAAAAAATACTATATTTTTCGGTAAGAGACAAGTTTACACTGCATGAATCATCTGGAACCTCATAAGTATTTTACTCATAACAGACAAATAACTCAAAGCTTGAATAGCAATAAATGGCACTGATTTATTGCAAAGGAATGTTTTTAATTAAGCTTAGCCAGCATGTTGTTCATTTTGATAATCCCATTGCTGTTAACCTGTAATGGATCAAGGGCATGCAATGGATCTGCTATACCTAGACTTCAGCAGGTTTACTATTGAAATTTCGAAACTGCATCAGTCGACCGGCCAGAATGTGGACATGAAATGCTAAATTCAGAATTCTGAAACAGCAACCAGGGCGAAAATTAATGGATCGACATTCGTAGTTCGATGTATTCAACATAGCAGGAGGTGACCTCAGTCACCCATGCAATGCACATTAACATACCGTTACACTCTACAGTCAATGGTACATTTATTGTACTCCCAATGTGGAGGGCTGTGCCCCCACACCCCCTGAAAATTAATTATACCAACTCTGAGATCGCACTACAATGAGGAAATGGGCTAATTGCCTTTTCCTCACTGAACTGCGATCTCCCCGCACAATGCCAAACTCAAATACTCAAACTACACTACCCATTCGCTAAAGTATAGTCAATGCATTTTGGTTCAGCATTCTTCCCACTTGAAAACTGCCTTTCGACCACATGCCGGTCGACTGAAGGGGTTTCAGAATTCTAGTAGTAAACCCTTCAGCAAAGCATTTCATAATGCAGTATGCTGTTATCCTACAAAGTGCATTGCTACTTGCCTGTGCTGAATTAAGGGCTTAATGTGAATCTCATTTATCTAGACTACAACAAAGCATTTCATACCAACGGTTATAATATTTTATTCCAAAATAACAAATTCAAGAATTTTATCTGGTTAGGTCTTTGCATAATTGGCAGTTAGGTATGAAATGAATGTGAAATATAGTTCATATTTTTGTAAATGTGTATAGTATTTATTGATATTTGTTTATCAGTGTGTCTAAAAGAGCGGATCATATTTTAAGAGAAGGCCTGGGGAGAAAAGCTACACATCAGTAATTGCTGAATAACACAACTCAGTGAGTAACACAACTCAGTGAATAACACAACTCAGTGAGTAACACAACTCAGTGAGTAACACATCTCAGTGAGTAACACAACTCAGTGAGTAACACAACTCAGTGAGTAACACATCTCAGTGAGTAACACAACTTAGTGAATAACACATCTCAGTGAGTAACACAACTCAATGAATAACACATCTCAGTGAGTAACACAACTCAGTGAATAATGCAACTCAGTGAGTAACACAACTCGGTGAATAACGCAACTCAGTGAGTAACACAACTCAGTGAATAACACATCTCAGTGAGTAACACAACTCAGTGAATAACGCAACTCAGTGAGTAACACAACTCAGTGAATAACGCAACTCAGTTCTCCATGATACAGTTTTTTCAATTTAAGACATGTAATTAGATCTTTGTATAGGATAGAAAAACACGCAGCCAATTGACACAAGGTGGACATGATGTCCTACTGTGCTAAAACAGTTTATGTGCTGCAAACTCACACTCAAGTGGTTTATGAATCCCCTATCTATGTCTTACCTCCATGCTGCCTAAAGTGTCTCTAAAACTCACATTGTCACAATCCCTATTTTTGGCATATGCACTTGGTTTTCCAGAATACTCTTTTCAAGTAGCATGAATATCTATTCCTTAGGTCCACAATGAAACAAGTCCATTCTTTTCAGTTATGACACTTTGGCTTATTTGGAAGTTCTTTTATCACTTCTTGAAAGTACACTGAGGCTGATTCATTGAATTACAAGCCATTTGCATGCTTGTCAGAATGCAATTGGAGTAAATACTGTTCCTTTCTTGAAAAAAAAAACACTACATTTGGTTTGATCATGTCCAGTATGAACATTCCAAGCAAGGAATAATTCTTCAGGTGACTAACCTGTAGAACAATTGCTTGGGGTTCTGTATTGTCACAGAAGTAACAAAATAGGGTTTTACATATGTAACACTGATCTTGGCTATTTCTATTATAACATGAATTTAGAACCGTTATCTGTAGCAATATATTAATGTATATAATCAGCCGTTCTTCACCGATAAGCAGTTAAGCATTCCATGTTGAATCTCAACTCCAATAGTATCTCTTTCTTTCTCCATATATATGTGTATGTCTATATATATATATATATATATATATATATATATATATATATATATATATATATATCTATACAGCAAATATATTCACATACACATACATACCATGTCATTTGAGATACAGATGGCAGCTGTTGCTAGGCTGTATGTTTTGGTAACTAGCTGGCCTGAATTATAAATTGTGAGACTACATTCTGTTCAGATGCTAGAGCAGGTAAAAAGCTGGGCTTGCCAGTCACTAACATTGTGGATGGGATGAGTTCCAGACAAAGGGCAACAGTTTATGGGCAAATATGAAGTTGGGGGGGCAGCCTGAGAACACTGATCACAGATATGTTAAGGACGATCATTGGATAGCTCTGATAACTGCTGAAGGATAGAGCCAATAAACATCAAGTACTAAAACAGACTTTGACTGTATGAGGGTGGTTGAAGACTGCTAATGGCAGGCAGTGACAAGAGACTATAGGACATTGTTATTACCATTAAACTACTGGAAGGGCAAAACTCTGATCCCCAGTTTGACAGGACTTGGGACTGGTGTGTAGGGGATCACAGAAGGGGTGCCATGTAGTGGCAGGCTGGTGGGATGACATTTGCTGTTGTTATATGGTCTGCAGGAAGACTTCATATCAGGAGGCACAGAAAGATTTACCAAGCTGTCTGCTTTTAAATGAGATGTTGGTGAATTACCTACATCAGCCTGGCATATGTACTTCTTAAGTTTGCTTAGTTTTAGTTCAGCAGCATCTGACATATAAAGAGGAGGAACTTCTGAGTCCAAGTTCACTGAAGTATTCATTATGCCTAATACAATCCTTGATGCTTGCAAAGAAATGATTTTAGCTGTCCATTACATGCACCCCATATAAAATCAACATTAATAAATTAGACCTAATAAGCAATAGTTATTTTTGTTTCCCCTTCACATATAAAACCAGGTGAAAAATGAGCTGTCTAGTTATATCATATTTTTTTACGTTTTACTAAGTTGAGATGGACTAAGCTAACATAACTAAAGCTTCCAGTACAACATAGATACTTAACGTAGAAGGGTGAGAACGAGACAGAATATCTTTGTTACATGTGTGATAATAAGCTTTTATCAGTAGCCTTTTACCATGTATACTACTACCACGTGTAGCTATTATGTAATAATGAAGAAATACTTTGAATTATTTATTTCTACCTACATAAAAGTTATTACAGCACCAGCAGCATTATGTGAATGAATTTCCAATTCCAGAAGAAATATGTAATTTATATATATATATATATATATATATATATATATATATATATATATATATATATATATATATACACATGTGTTCCTATCACGTAGTCAAACTTTTACAAGTTCGAACCACATATGGTTGAGACCATAAGTTCAAATTTGTAAAAGTTTGAGCGTTTGAATGGAAATCTCCATAAGTGGTGGTTTCCATTTTGTTCAATGGGGTGCGATCTCGGAGTTGTTATATTTAAGTAGCGGAGGGTGTGGGGGTTAAGAGGGGCTTGCCACCCTGCTTACAACAATTTATTTTGTTGTCCGTTGTTTTTTTTTTTTTCCCGTAGTCAAAGTTTTGTAACTTTGAACATAATGGTTTGACCATTAGGTGCTCAGAGTTATGGAACTTTGACTATGTGATATAGACCCTATATAAATATGTGCTTGTGTGTGTGAGAGGGTGTGCGAGTGTGTGTGTGTGTGTGTGTGTGTGTGTGTGTGTGTGTGTGTGTGTGTGTGTGTGTGTGTATTTATTCTGTATATGATGCAATGCATATAATGTCCAAAGAGCGTTAATGTTAGCAGTACTTCCTTAATATATTTAAAAAAAGCAAACTCTTCCTAAAGTGATGAGCTTTTATAACATTTTATTTAAATATGTTTTTAATCCTCTAGCAATATAACAAGAGCACTTTACTGTTTTCTTATTACATGCAGCACATTATAAGTAAATCTCCTGCCTACAAAATTGTCTTTGAAGAATATACCTAAAATCCATCTGTGATAGAGAAGTACGCTTCTCATTCCTGTTCTCATGGACCAGTCAGGCTACAGGAAACTGCTGAGGCAGTTATGCGTGTTCTCAATTGATGAAATATATGCCAAGTTAAATACTGGAGCTACGTATGAAGCCTTTACTGGCTAAAAAGGTTGGAAACCCAGGTAGAGATATAATGTCAGGATATTTTACCAAGCTGGTGTTCAAACATTTTTTCATGCAAGTGTGAAATCTCACATTATTGTGGTAGTCAGTGATAGAAAGTATTCAGTGTGCAAGGTTCATGGCTTTCCAAAATTCCTCTTGAGTCTGCACTGTTTAACTTCTGTGAATGCTCTCTAGGTCAGCAGTTCTAAAATGAGGAAGGATGACTTTGGCTCACTTAAGATTCATTACCTTTTGAAGTATACATCACTGGGAATTGTGTATTTTGTTTGTGCTAATCAGGAAAGACTACTGACAGATTTTTTTTTTTTTTTTGGGGGGGGCTATTGTGGAGAACAGAAAGTAAAGTCAAGTAACAGCCTTTTGGTCACACAACATTTAAAGCAGGCAATGTGTGTCTGAAGGATTTGTGCTCTAGTAATGTTAATATTCAAGCCTGCTATACACTGATTTATACAGTAACTCAGCTCACTATGATAGCAGCAAACATGTTACTAAGCATGTGTGGTATACATACTGTAACCTGTGGATTGTGTGGTATACATACTGTAACCTGTGGATTGTGTGGTATACATACTGTAACCTGTGGATTGTGTGGTATACATACTGTAACCTGTGGACTGTGTGGTATACATACTGTAACCTGTGGATTGTGTGGTATACATACTGTAACCTGTGGATTGTGTGGTATACATACTGTAACCTGTGGATTATGTTTTATTCTAATGCAGGTGAACTTAAACAGTGGTACTCAGGAGATGATTCTGGATTTGTGCAATGATTATCAACATACTTATAGATCTGGTGGTTATAAATTGTCTCTTTACTACTTCTACTTGATATTGATTTTAGATCCACTCTTTAAGTTTTCTCTGTCTTTTGCCTTTTTCTTGACAATTGATCAAATATGTAAGTGACAGATAATTGACAACTGCTCCTTAGCTGGTAAAAAAGTTTGAAAGTGTTCTTGAACAAACTGCAGTGTTAAATCTCTTTTTTTTCCACTGCGACAAAAACCCCAACACCCCTGCAGCTAATGCTTTCCTATATGCATAGCTCCAGCATTGTAGTCAAAGCAAGAAGTATTAAGGGTTAGTTTTGTTTCCTTAAATTTATGCTCTAACATTACCCATTCTGTACACACAAAAGTAGATAATTATGTCAAGATATTCCCTGCATTATAAACTAAAAAAGAGTGTTATTACCTCTCATCTGGCACACGTCTGATATTTGTCTCATATTTTGGTCTGTTCTTCATAAGATTTGTGGTTTTCCATCAAATCATTGAGGAATGAAATAACTAAATAATGATATAAATTTGAGTTTCAGACTTCATATCCTTCTGAAAATGCATGCTAGTAGAAAACCTGTTATTCTATCAACTTTTTAAAGTTTATTAGTATAATATTTAGAATAATTCTCTGAGTTTGGACTTCTGTCCTACCATATGTGTGTATGTAAGGACAGATACTGTAAATATAATATGACTCAGAGCAGATAGAATTAACCTGTACATTGCCATGTCGCAATTAATGAAACAGGACTTTCTGCTACAGCAATGTATAACTAATCACTTGAAGCTGGAATGATTTCAAGCACTCATATGTATATGATGAACACTTTGTACTGAAATAAGTTCAAACACTCGTATGCATATGGTGATCACTTGATAATGGAATGATTTCAAACACTCATATGTATATGATGATCACTTGATAATGGAATGATTTCAAACACTCTTATGTATATGGTGATCACTTGATCCTGGAATGATTTTAAACACTCATACCCATGATGCTTGCTTTGTTTGTGAAGGCTGACTATAATATAAGCCTAGACAACGTTTCAAAGTTGTTCTGCCCAGCTCAAAGACCCAAGGATGAATGGTATGACCTCAGTCTGTTTCAGATGTTATTTCCTTGTGAGGACCAGTCCACATTTTTACCAAACCACCCCCAAGTGTCAAAGACTACTTACTAGACAATGTTTGTAACCTTCTGAACTGCATCTCACAGCCTGTAACCTAAAAGTGATCACAAAACATTAGATGTGGTACATACATAGTAGTTAGAAATATTCAGTAAAAGGGGGCTACAGATATATAATAAAGTCTACAGAGGATTGCTGAACTCTGTAGGAGTTGTCAGTTTATAATGTGGCTACCTTTGGACTTACTAGTGAAGCAGTGCATAACAGTCTCTGTTATGTATGCTGCATTTATTTCTGTATGTGTATAATACAGTACTGTCCATTAAGTCTAGTTTTAGACTGTGTTATCATAGAAAGTTATGCTTACAAGTTGGTGATAAGTAAATACAAATAGAGAAGAAATTAAAAAGACATATGGAAAGCCATTAAGGCATTAGTTGCATTTATATAATTTAATTTGAGGGATTGAAATGTTAGATGTCTAGAGCTTTATGTATCTCGCTGAATGGTTAGAATAAGGATAAGGGAGAATTACTGATTTATTTCATTGGTCTTCAGATGGAAATATACGTGTGTATGCTTACCAAATAGCTGTAGATGAAATGGCCATGACCATGCATTTATTAAGCTAATTATATTCACAACCAATCATCTGCCAATTAAATGTGATCAACAGTTTAAAGCAGATAGCCCAACATTATGCCAGACCTATAGAATAAGCAGTATCAGGCAGCTGTGCACACGACAGTACTTAGAAGGATATCAATCAAGCCACTCCATATCATGACCTTTAAACTTTAAAAAGCAGCCACAACGAATCATGAACATTCGGTACAAAGAGGGGTATGTGAGGTCAGGAAGCAGCAGTAGGTCCCAGGCCTTAGCCACATCCTGATCCCTATGCATCATAGCATGCAAAGCCACATTCAGGGCTCCAAGCCACCAAGGGGTGGCCACAGCCTGCTAGAAATAGTGCCAAGCTGTCTGAGCCTGTGCTGTTCTGTCACTAGCTACCCCTCACCTAAAATTCAAACTTCCAAAACTACCCTTCCACCAGAGAAGGGTGACCATTCACCCTTCTCCCAAGCACATGAAGTAAGATTTCAGTAAGTTCACCTTGTAACTGCTGTACAGGCTTGGATGTGTTTGTTCTGATACTGCCCCAGTCTATCTGTACAACTAAGCTACCTTCTCACACTTATGTCTGAATGGTGATCTACTACTCTGCTTTTTAATATCTTCCTGACAAAACTGTTCATAAGCATCATAACCCTTTGTGTTGCCTTGTAGTCTCTAACTGCCCTTCCATTTTTTTATCTTTTTAATATAAAATCAGGCGGTTGAAGTTTAGTCCATCTCTGTAATAACTGCAATAAACTCCCATAGAATTTCCGTTTTAGACATAACAATATACCATCAGTGATGTTACTTCCTGCCATCTGCAGGGACCTAATAAATGACAGAGTACATGGCAACAATTCAACAAGAATCCATTGTTAAAGATGAAAGACATTCCCTATATTTCTATCATCAACCTCTGAGTTCAAGAAATCTGTACAAAGTCTAAAATAATGGGAGGACAAAGGCTCAAAAATAGGGACAGATTTTAAATATTGCTCCTATACACTTAGAAAGTTGCTAGAATAATAGGATTTGTGCTAGCATGCATTTTCTGAGTGACTGGAAGTCTGAAACTCAAATGTATGTGATTATTTACTGATTTCAATTGTCCATGATTTTCCAGAAAAATAAAAATGTTATGGTGAACTGACCAAAAATATGTGGAAAAAATCGAAACAGTTGCGAGGTATGATTTCCATATGAAAAAAAAAACAAGAAGTGCCATGGTCTAACAATGTAAATATTTTACATATCTTGGCAAAAAGTGCAACATGGAGAATAACTAAATTTGTTGAATTCAACAATTATGGTTTGTGTGAAGTTTTAGTATGCTATAGTTTAACAAATCCCATCCGTATATAACAATACAACAGCAGTGGGAGAATGGCACAAGGACATTTGTGCCCCAGTAAAAAGTGAAAAAGAATATTGTAACACAAATTTACGAACCGGTTGCACCAGTATTGCACTCAACAGAGACCTGGATTTAATTTCAAACATGTCAAATTTTACAGCAAAAGCAGTGGCAGGTACTAAACAAAACAAAATACTATCATAGTGAAAACAGACTTAGCATGAGCAACAGTAAACTTATTTTCCCTTGAAATAAACTTATTTTTCCCTTGAAATTCACAAAAATTAAAACCCCCTTTCGCACCTCATTAAATGACAACATACATGATGAGATTTATTGTCTATTAGTGTATAGTGAAGCAACAATTAGCAGCCATGTGTTGGGTACAGTGATTCAAAAGATAATGTGAAGCGCATTTGCTAAAAGCCGGGGACACCCCACTTGATGCAAGTGTTCTGTTTCAGAAGCAGACAAGCAGTTCTGTCTTTTGAAGTGACTTGGTCAAAGTCACATAGTACACACATATAGGCAGAGGGAGTCATACCCTGTACTACAGGAAGCATATCACTAACATCTCATAGTCTTACTTATCTGCACTGCATGACAGATGAACTGTTGTAACCTAAACATAGTGCATTTCTCACCTGCATGCCTTCAAAAAACAAGTTAAAGTAAAAATGTATTCATAGCTAAAATATTAACATTAAACTCATGGACGTCATGATGTTCAATTTATTTACTACTAAATAATAAACATACTTTCAATATTCAACAAAACAAGGAAACCAAAGATCATACCCAAGTTTACTAAAACTGATTACTTCCTTTATACCATAACTGCTCTGTGATGCAAGAACCAAGTACTTATACTCGTGCAAACAGATGTGACTATCACTTACAGCCCCTTGTATGATTGCATATTTGTCAGATATTTGCTTGCAATCAATTAATAATGAAATACATGATGACCTAGACGTGTATTTCAGCTAGCTGGAGTGAAACCCATACAGTAAACCCCAGTGCACCCTCCATGCCCCCCCAATCTCCACTTAGCAGACAAATCAGACAAGTACACAAAATCAGGAACGCACTGTAAATATTGGTCTTATATTCTTACAGAGGTGTGAGTATTGCAGGGTTTACTTAAGTAATTCTATTTTGAATGGTATGAATCTGACACTCACGTTTGTCATTTTTTTAGTGACACTTTACCAATAATGTACAATTTTTAAGAGGAGCAGACCACAAATATAGGAAGAAATTAGGGACATTTGACTACTGTACCTTCTGCACACAGGCACACACACACACACACACACACACACACACACACACACACATACATGCACACTCCAACACACACACACCCCACACACCCCCACATCCACAAACCCCCACACACACACCCATACACACCCATACACCCAAGCCCCCCCCACACACATACAATCCAACACACACACCCCACACCCCCACATCCACACCCCCACACACAAACCCATACACACCCATACACCCAAGCAAACCCCCACCCACACACACATACACACACCCAAGCCCCCCACACACAGACACACACACACACACATATACATGCACACTCCAACACACACACCGCATACACACCCACATCCACACACACCCACACACACACTCACACACACACACACACACACACACACACACACACACACACACACACACACACACCCATACAGCCAAGCCCCCCCACACACACACACAATCCAACACACACACCCCACACACACTCACACACATCTGTCAGAGCCACTAGTATGACTGTATATATCAGATATTGCTTAAGATTAAGTGAATGAATATATTCATAAGTAATGGCCCAGTAATGTTTCCTAGCTTGCTGCTGCTGTCAGAAAGATACAGCCATCTCCTCTCTGCCTTTTCAACTTCTTAGATTAAGAATTAAAGGCAAAAACTCAGAAATCAGGAACAAATATTAAAATGCTTCTTACATACCAAGTTTTGCATGAGCAAACATTTACTGAAGGATTAAAAGTCTGAAACCCACATACTTGTCATTATTCAGTGACTGCAAACCACAACACTTTCCCAGAAAGCCACAAGCTTTTCAAGGAACATACCAAAATATCTCTCAATTTCTTTGCTCAAGATATTTGGACAAAGCACAAAAATGTGTTGGGGGGAGGCAAAGGTCCCACAACAGACAATATTTAAATATTATTTTCTTGTATGTACTTGTTAAATAGGTAAATCCGCTGGACAAAGTGCCATTATTGGGGGGTGACCCAGAAGTACTGTTCAAGTGACCTGCTCTAAGTCACACAGTAAGTTAATGGAGAATTCAAACCCTGTACTACAGGATGCAGTCTATTAACGCCTCAGACCTTTAAGTACCAGACAATGCTAATTCAGTTAAAAGGTTAACAGAACAGTGGGTGTCATGTGGGCATGCATTTGGTTTCTAATAAGAACTATGAAACATTAATGGCTGGCATTACTAGCTGACTGTAATACTCAGTGATTTACTGGAAACAAATGTTTTTTACATATTTTGACAGGATAAGCCCTGTGGAAAATTGTCTGTTTTCAGGGGTGACTCAGAAGTACTAATTGGTGAAGTGATTTACCGGAAATCACTCATTAGACAAATTAAGATGGAAAGAATCAAACAATGTAGCATGGTCACAGGGAGCACCTCATTAACAGCTCAGAGCTTTAGTCCTCTGTGGTAACCCCAGACCCATTAATGAGGGACAAGGCATAAATATAAGACAGAATCTAAGATGTTCTGCAAAATTGGTGACACAACAAAAACTATGAACCTGTAATGGCTGACATTGACTGATTTCACTCTTCAGTGTTTGTCAAAAATGCAGTTAATAAAAGGTCTGACAGTGCAGAGGTTAAGGAGTTTAGTATGCTGCTACTACTGCCTATAGTCAAGGGTACAAGGCTTGGTTCTATCCTCCTTGATTTGCCTATTATGTTTTTTTTTTGCAAGTCACTTAACCACATGCTGCTTCTGGGTCCCTCACTATGAAACTGAATGACATCAGTGGTGGTTTTCTATTTGACTGACCTGAAAATGTGCTCATATTTTCTCCGGTCTCATGTCTCCTTTTTCTACTAGGTCTTAGGTTTCCTGATCTTCCAATGTGTTTTCTTGAGGTCCAAGTTCTGAGTATGAGTGAGGCAACATGCACGCACATGTACAGTCACACACACACACACACACACACACACACACACACTCTGAGACCCTGGTGGGTTTTGTATAATGATAAAGGTCTTTATTTCATAAACACATGATACAGGGTTTGATTCCAACCTTGGTTTATTGGCTAGGCTTAAAATGGCCCTTCACGGCAGTTAGAATTGTATACACCTATAAGCAAGGCAATGATAGAAAAACATGACTGAAGCAATAATGGAAAAAGTAAAGGAAAAACATACCCACTCACCCACTCTTTCCACTACTCATCCCACCTCTAATAACATCTTGTCTCCCCCACTGCTCTAAGATTCTGCTTCTGCTTTGGTATGAGTTAGTAAAGCAGCTCAGACTGGATGGGATTGCAAAATCATGGCAAAAGAGAGACTTTTTTTTACTATGCCATTGACCAACTGTCACCGTGGTTAAATAGAGACTTTATTTACTTTGCCAGGGACTGGGGCACTTAGTTTCACAGAGGTCACATACTCATATGTGCCCCAGTCTAGTGCCATCCCTGTCACGTGTAATACTAAGAGGCTGGATCTTGTAGTCTATTAACATGACTCTCCATGCTTCTTGTAGCTTTTTCCACTGTAGCTCTCTTCCACTCATCCATTAAACACATTTTATCTGCTTACTCTCTTCTACGCTGTTTAACCCTGATTCACAAATAGACAAATGTCCAATTATTCAGAATCTGCAATGACCCTGACTAGACCTCTGCAAAAGAAACATTATTTAAAACAAGTGAGACCTGGCATATCTCTTACGTGCCCATGATTTCCTTCTGCCTAAATGCATTATTTCACTGCCTGATGCCCTTTTGATGTATGTGTATATGTCTGCCACAGTCATAAAGGGCTAAAATGTTAGTCCCTTTCCTGTCTAGTTTTCAGGTATAAGCAAAATTATTATATTATTTAGAACCTTTTCATCTAAATGTTGTAGTGCAGGACAAGGCATAGGTACCTCATGTGTGCCAATCTGAGTGACCAGTTTTTACATAAGGACAACATCCCTCTAATTCTTCCCCTACCGGACTTCTGGTCCTTGAACCCCATGAAATAATGCTGTTAACTCAAAGGTTGCCAACATATGGCATAAGTTATATTACAGTTACTGCATCACCTGCTTTATCTACAGGGCTTGAATGAATGGAGTTTGGCAAAGGTGGTGGTGATCATCCAATCACATTACTCTTCCACTCCTTCCTGCATATAATCACCATTAGAAATGTGTGCCAATCTGAGTGACCAGTTTTTACATAAGGACAACATCCCTCTGATTCTTCCCCTACCTGAGGGGGTCACCACGGTGGTGCAGTGGTTAGCATTGTCACCTCACAGCTAGAGGTTCTCCAGTTCAATCCTTGGCTGGGGTGCCTTCTGTGCGGAGTCTGCATGTCCTCCCTGTGGTCAAGTGGGTTTCCTCAGGGTGCTCCGATTTCCTCTCATGTCCCAAAGACATGCTGTAGGTGGATTGGGCACTCCAAATTGGCCGTGTGTGTGTGTGTGTGTGTGTGTGTGTGTGTGTGTGCCTTCAGTGGAAGGTTGGGCGCCGGGCTGGCAACTCAACACTGTAAATTTTTCTGCCAATCATGAGTGGACAGATGATCTGCTGTGGCGACCCCTAACTGGGAAAAGCCGAAAGAAGAAGAAGAAATGTGTGTCTTACAGAAACAAACATGGGCTTTCATCAAACCTCTTCACATTGTAAGCTATTAGGATTTGGCTCAGTACAAGGCCATACTTAACTGCATTTGTAACTTTTTCCTCAAGGTGTATGCAATATATTTTGTTTCAAGGTATACTCCTCCCTAGAAAGTTTTTTTTCCCTTCTTCTTCTTTTTTCATGAGTCTATGAGCTAGAATGAAGATGCCTAAACTATTACATAATCTTTTTGGGAGCAGTCTATTTTATTGTGAGGCAACTCATTAAGAAGACGGTACAGCTTTCTTTCTTTAAGTTTCCGATTGATTGAGCATTAGTCTGGAAAAATAGAGTGCATTATTATGTAACATGGGGATCAGTCCTAAATGTAGAGTTGGGACTATTTCTCTTTCTCCAAGCTAGTTTGATCTCAGAGCTGGGTATATACAAGTAGCAGGTGGAGTGAGGCGATACTATCATGCAACTGCCAAGTGCAGAGGAGGTTGTCATCCTGCAAAAATGCTTATTCTTTCAAAGTTCTTAACAGTTGACAAGAAATGTTAACTTCTGTGTAGTTGGCCAAATTATGTGGAGCTCCTTTCTTAACTCTGCCCACCATATCTGAGTTCTTTTACACTCCCAGAAAATGTGGACACTACCTGCACCTTCAATGCCACACTGTCAGCACTTACTACTCTAGACTCTCTTCCCCTCAAAATAATTTTTTGAGGGTATGATACTACCAATAACGTATCTGCAATTGCTGATCCTGTACTTTAGACTTCCTAGCTAAAACTTTCATGCTTGTCCATGCCAAGGTCCATTCTCTCTGAGATATCACAACAGCAGCTTTATGCTTCCAGTTCCTCTAAATTCATAAATTCATAACAGGTTTGCCAGAAATACAGATATGATCACAATATAAATTTATAACATCATTGAGCAAAGTAAGCTCAAAAAAGGTATACTGCTACAGTCAGAGTTATACTTAAAATAGTAGTTGTCTCACCCTCAATAGACACAAGATTAATACAGTGTTAGAATTCCTCCCTAGACAGAAACAATGTTCTAAATACCTAAATCACACTACTACTCGGGAGATGTCAATTTCTTCTGCTATTTACATTTTTATGGTATTGATATAGTTATCTATACATTCACAAAGTTATTAATGATTGCTTTCCATCTCTGTTATTGGATGCATTGGTAGTTTAATTAGAGGATCAGTCATAATGTATTGACCCTTAAATTCTTTTGAGTTATATCCACTCAACTTGGTTTGCTATAGCAAGTGCATTTATTTTCTTCCACTAAGTATTTGTAAGATTTTATTTTCTAAATTTGATTATACGTCTGTGTTCCTTATTTTAGAGTAAGAGTAGTTCTGCTAGAGTTAGGATGTAAAATGATTTGTACAGTAAAGTTCCAGCCAATTCCTTAAGTAGTAAGAGTAGTTCCTAAAGTGTAGTTTATTTTGGAAATATGTGCGAAAGTGGTCATTTATTAAGATGCAATATACTGCATTTAAAAAGAAGGTAGCCCTTGCTGTTACTGACAACCAATTTGCTTCACTGATAGCCATTCAGTGGTATTGCTTTTGGAGGCTTATGTGAATAAACCTTAGTATTTTATTCTCACCTCTTTATAGAACAATTGGGTTTTAAGGGGAGTTTACAATATTGTTATGAAGAGAGCACACGGGGGGGGGGGATAAGTAAGGAATACAAGTATTTTAGGATCACCAAAACTTATGCAGGCAGAGGTAGGCTCCTTAATATTATTTCTTTCTTGGAGGTGTTAACTGAGGCATTAAAACGTCAGATAGGAAGTTGGAGCTAACAACTAAGGAAAGCTCCCTCTACTAGGATTTGGGAACTGTGGTTTGACTATGCTGTCAGTCTTCTACAAGGTCAAGGGTGCATCTTGTATAATCTATGGCATCATGTAGGTCTGTGGAATGATACACTTGACTTATATGGCAATTAATCTGCTTACCTAACTGAGATCTCTCTGGAGAGAGTTGTGCTTTTCCATATGGTGGAGACACTGTGTTGCCCAGTCTGTGCCACAACTAGAAGACATCCACTTTAACACTTTGCTTTTTCTTTTCTGAAAAGATTATTGCTATCATATGTGCTCGTCCAGCACCTCAACCCAGGGATAGTTTCAGACTTTCTATGTCTAGATCCCTAGATGGTGTCCAGTATTCTTGTGTCTGATGATTTGTGATGAGGATCGGTGTGTATCCAGATTGGCTTTGGACAGTATTGCTTATCTGATGATTTGTGACCAGGATCAGTGTGATCCAGATTGGCTTTGGACAGTATTGCTTGTCTGATGATTTACCAGGATCAGTGTGTATGCAGACTGGCTTTGAACAGTATTGCTTGTCTGATGATTTGTGACCAGGATTGGTGTGATCCAGATTGTCTTTGGACAGTATTGCTGTTACTGGGCTAGTGATATTTTGGGTTTTGGTTCCTCTAGTGAGATTCTGCTCTTGTCTGAGTAGTTAAGATCTTCTCATGCCTGGAGACAAGCAGTACCATTTGATACTGGTCAGACAGGGTCTCTCAGTCACATATAGCAATGCATTTTGATTGAGCATTTATAATTCTACTGTGGTATCTCCCCTATAGGTCTAGAGTGGAACATATCCTAGCTCTCTAGTCATTCTCAAAAAATTTGTTCTGAACTTAACTCTTCTTCATCCTACCATCTTAAGTGTACCAAAAGACATACTCCAAATGTCTCCAAACTTTTGTCTTGTACTAATCCATCTTAGACCTTCTGTTGTCCACAGTTTATACATTTCCATTAAGAGATCCTATAATACAGGAAGTTTTTGCATACCAAAGATATGTTGATGACATGCAGAATTTCATCTCATTCTCACAAGATTATATGGAAAGTATGTATTCCCTAGCTAATGACTAAAAGGCAATGCATTCTTGGCTTGCCTGTAATTGATTGAAACTGAGAACATTGAAAATTGAGCCATGGCCTTTCATTTTACTTTGAGAGATTTCTCTATCCTCATTCTCCCCCACTGCAACTTATTTAATGACAATAATCCTGAGTCTGTTTAAAGGGTATGCAGCATAGGTCCTGTCCAATAGACTGTAAGCTTATACTTTAATACCTAGTATTGGTTGTTGTACAAATGTAAAACATTTGTAGGACTAAATGTCTTTTTATATCAGTGGTTATTAATAGGTTCATAAGTGTTTACTAGGCTAATGACCACAAGGGCCTTTTTAAGCCTAGCCATGCATCCCAAATCTCTGACAAATTCTGATGCTCTTGATAAGTGTAAGCAGGGGTGTGTGAAATGAAACATTTACAAGCAGGGACCTGGGAGATGAAACATTCACAGGCTGCCTTTGTCTACTACAGACATAGGTGCCAAACCAGGGATGAATTTCTTGTTCCCAATCCAATTATTCATATTATATTTTAATTGGGTTGGGTAGGAACTCTGCTTCACATGGATTGGGAGGCTTGTTCTAGAGAAGGGGTAGTCAATAGGACACATACCTGTTTCTCCAGAAGGTCCTATTTATATGACAGGCAAGGTTTAAGTCCTTAGAATGGGTAAGTCTGGTGCTGTTTGTTTTGCGGATATGTAGGAGGTCCATTAAGATGGGGTCTGATAATGCTTTGTATATCAGGTATAGATCTCCCCTCAGCAGACTGTAGGAGACAGAATATATGGACATGCTACTTATGCCCTGTATTCTTTTAGTGAGAAACCTCTGTGGACATTCCAGTTGTTGAATATGCCTGGTTAGGTACATACCAAAGGGGACATTGTGCTCAATGATAGGTCTGCTGAATGCCAAATACAGTGCAACAATGACTTCCTTGGACCTAGATGACATATCTTTGTTTATAAGTTGCACAACATAGAATTACTTTCTTACTACTGTAGACACGTGATGATCAAATGATAGATTACTATTTATGTGTGTCCCTGAGTCCCTGACTACTGGGTCATCTCTTAGGGGTGTGTTGTCAATAGGATAGTTAACAGGGATGAATGACTTCCCAAAGAACACTATTATGCATTTTTTGGCATTTAGTTTTAGTCCATGGCTCTGACACCAGTTATTTGCCTGTGTCAGCCTTTTCTGGAGAACATTTGTGTCAGTGAAGGCTTCCATGACACCTCCTAATTTGCATTCATCTGCAAATTTAGTCACCCAGAGGCCATTGACATTGGCTGTGATGTCAGAGAAGTAAATGCCAAAAACGAGTGGTCCCAGGACTGACTCCCAAGGGATTCTGCTTGTGTCTTGCTTCTTTGTAGAGGTGAATTCCCCAATTCTAACTTTCTGAGTCCAGTCTTTCAGCCACCTGACTATACAGCAGGTGACATAAGGGTTTATAACTAACCTCTTGAGTTTGACAACAACGTCCAATTGGGATATTGTGTCAAATGCCTTGGCCAGGTCAAGGTAGGCAATGTGAACCATTTTGCTTTCATCCATTGCTTTGGTGACCTTCTCAAAGAAGTCCACCAGGTTAAGTAGGCATGACGTGCCCTTGATGAGACCAAACTTGGATGGTTTGGGACTAGTGTCTAGAGCGTTCCTATGTCATTATCAGTCATTTCCATGATAATTGTTTCCATGGCTTTACTTATGAGACTAGTGAGACTTATGGGTCTGTAGTTTCCCAGTGTCTGTAGATGGTTCACCTTTGTGCAGAGGGATGACTGTTGCTGTTCTCTATTCATGAGGCATGGAACATGTTTGGAGGCTACAGTTAAATAGCAAATCCAGAAGGCCTGATAGGTCATATTTCTTGCTATTTAGAAGGCATCATGGGATATAGCCTGGGCCCATTGATGCAGTGTCCTTAGCCTTAGAGAGAGCATTAAGGAACTTTTCCCCTAGGGATAGCTGGGGGAGTTATAGTTGATGGTATTTCCCCAGTGGAAGTTGAGGGAGTAGAGAGAGATAAAGTTGGAGTCATATTTGTCAGCCAAATAGGTTTACTATATCTTCTGACTTTTCCTCACTTTTTAATTTCTCCAAGTCTTTTGGGTTTCTAATACCATGACAGGAATGGACCCCATTCCTAAGTCAAGATATGATTAAAGTTCATGACATTAGTATTGTTTCAATCTTTGATGTTAGCCAGAAGTGCTCTTCACAGCACCCACAATGTGCCCAGTAATGATTCCTTCTGCAATTGGTATGGAGTTACACGGATCTGTAACATATCTAAGTATGACTGTAAATTCTTTTTTTATAAGAACCATTACTCCTTCTACCATTGGAACCTTCTGGGTATCCTTCCACATTGCCCTCATTTATACCTGCAAATCCTTGTATTTTATGACTTTGTGTCTCTCTTTACATAAGACACAGTAGTCACTGGGTGTAGCAACTTCAATGATCAATGTTACTTTTGTCTTCTTTTCATGGACTGTATCTGGTTTTCTTGCTTCTGTTTTTGAACTGTTAGTAATAGGTGATCCCATGTGATATAAACTTCATAATTTTCTATAATGCTTAATGGCTCATTTTACAGTGTTTTTTAGCTACTTCAATATTATAACATTTGCACAATCCTCAATAATGCCTTTCATTATACAGTCCTTCTGCCATTAGTATATCACAACCAGCAACAAGATTTGTGCCTGTTTACAATTCTGTTTTATAAAACCTACATTTGTCTGTTTCTCCCATGTGTTCATTGTACTTTGTAAACCCTATCCAACACCTTTTGGGGCCAGTCAGTCACTCCAAAACTGTAAGTTAAGACAGGAAGAGCAAACTGGTTTATAGCTTGGACTTTATTCCTAGATGTCAATGCTATTTTCAGTATTAATTTTAGTCTTCTGAAATATACCTTACTAAAATGTATTCACATTTGTTCATATTTTATTGTTAATCCTTCATCAGTTCCCAAATATTTATACACTCCCTCTTGTTCAAGTTCTGTTATATCACATTCTTGTCCCAAACTGATGTTTTCTTGGTGCTGCAGCTTTCCTGCTTCAAAAGTTGTTTTTGCACATTTATCAACAGCAAACGCCATTCTTATATCATCTGAAAAAGTTTTGAGCACTTGCAGTTGTGCTTTCAGTTCCTTGTCTGATGAACTATACAGTTTTAAATCATCTACAAAAAGAAGATGAGAAATCTTTACACTTAGTTGTTTTCTGGAGCCCAAATTCTAGCCATGACCTAATCTGTTAAGTAGACAGCTTAATGCGCATATAAATAGTTCTTATTCATGGCTAAATCTTTATCAAAAGGATTTGATAAAGGTTCAACAACCGAAAGAGCTTATCCAGACAACAGCAGCAGGATTATGTTTTACTTTGTTAATAAAGGAACTGATTTTAACAATTTCAACCATTTTACTTCAGCTTGGGTGGCAGCAGCAGGTTTGCTTTCTACATTTACTTGGTTTCCATGGGTACTGCCTTTGGTGGTGAGCTCAATGAATCTTTTTGTTTCTATCACTTTAAACCATGTCTCAGTGACTGCGCAGATGTTAGAATTCTCCAGGGTGAGGAGAGCTTGTAGGGGAGTGGAGTCTTTTGTTTAGACTCCTAGCATTGAACAGAAACACCTTTATATTTTCTTAGTTTTGATTTGCTATATCGGAAGCACTTTCAGTTTGGCATTGACTAAAAAGGTACTATGGGGAAGGACAATGAATGATTTAGCTAATATTCAAAAACCTAGAGGGGAGAGGTGCAGACCATCCCTGGCAAAGCAGCATGGTTTGTTCACCATCTCCTTCCATGCTGACAAATATTACACCCCCTTAGAATGACACCAGAAATTAAGCCAATTATTAGTCTGTCATATTCTGCTCATATTTTGGCATCATCCTTAGAGAAAGTAAAATGTTGCTCAATGCTATGCTCATACCAGCCTGGGACTTATATTTTGAGAGCTCCATGATGTCCCTCTTCATGTATTCTAGGGAGGTACAGCTAGGTCATTTATGCACGCGTGGACTATGACTGAGTCGTACCGGTACTTGTGTTCCAATGACCTGAGTGCATGTGTAATGTGGAGGGTCCTGGCCCCTGGTAAGGAACTGACCATGATGTTCTCATCACTTGCCTACTGGGAGGGACATCAGTGTGTCTGACAATGGAGTCTTCAATGACCAGAATTTTGGATTGTGTGTTGGCTTCTTTACTGGCTTACAAGTAGAGGCTCCATGAGATGTGGCTGTATGTTTTGATGTAGGTGTTGTTTCAAAAGAGTGCATTCAGGATTGCTGAGGTTATTTGGTATATGTGCTTTGTCTAGGAGATCTTTGAGGTTTACCAAGGATATATTTAATTTCCTCAGCATATGTGGATCTGTGTCATACCGCTCAACTTCTTAGAACAAGAAATCTGGACAAAGCCATAAATAATGGTGGACAAAGGTCCAAAAATAGGGACTTTTTTAATATTGCTCTTAAAACATAGAAAGATGATCCAATAATTGGTTTTACATTTGCATGAAGTTTCTGAGGAGTACGAAGTTTAAAACTCAAACGTCTGTCATTATTTTCTGACTTCAATCCTCAATAGCATGCCGACAATTTAGTATAAAACCAAAGTTTTATGAGGAAAACGCCAAAAATATGAGGCAAAAATCTGGACATTCTGAGCAAATCTGGGCAGTTGAGAGGTATGGTTTATGTGTCTGCATTGAAATGCATGTGATGGGTGCAGCATGTGTACTACTAACAACCTGGTTGACATTATTAGTTCTTTTATGTGAGATCTTTGCCTCCAGTAACATTGTGCAACTACATCTCTCACATACCATATCAATTTGTTTGAGAATTAACTGGTTGTCAATAAACATGAAGCAATTTTTACATTGCCTCAGGATGCCCATATCCACCAAGTTGGTAACAGAGATAGTGGAAAGTTCATATCCATGGCAACAGACCCTTTTTTATTGATTAGATGGTTGGAGTGAGAATATAAAGTAATGTCAGGAGTATCTGGTTTGCATCTCTGGGGGCAGTGCTTGTCACTGCAAAATAGGTGTCCTGTGTAACTAGGTATTGGTGAAATTTCAAACGTGCTCTTATAGGAAAAATTTCAGCTCAGGGTGTCTGCATTTATACATGCACTGCCAAACACTTGAAGAAAAGCTAATAAATAGACCCTTATGATTTATGGATGAAGTATTAAACAGATATTCTGAAGTTAGGTTACACAGCAGCAAATCAAGCAGGACTTACTGAAAATAAAGGATTATCTTGTCAAGCATGATGAAAAGAGGAGATTCACCTGAATGGCTACTGCCTGGCTACTAATAGTGCTGGTCTCACTACAGCTCCATACTGCTGGGATACAATGCTTGTTTGCTTCCTCTCTTATCAGAAGCAAAGCTATAGCATTAGTCCCAAAATGAAAAGCAAGTCACAGGCTATTTAGTGATCAACAGTCTTGACCCAGGTGATGCAAGGGTCTGTAGTCTTGTTGGAGCCTTTTCCTGGTCGAGGCCTTGTTATGGCAACCAGACCAATCAGGAAGGTCAAACACAGATATTCATTGCCCGGTACGTTTCCATTATCGGGGCAACAGCAATTTTAAAATTGGTACTATAGAAACTTGATAAAAAAGATCTTAACTGCAAATGTGTGACAAAACTTTTCACCGTGGAAATGCAAGGAACATGTTTTTTTTTAAAGAACGGCAGTTACAATTGAAAGTGGTATATGTGTGTTTCTTCATGCTTGCAAAAGTGATATTTGAACTGATCATAAAAACAGAACACGTTCAGTTGCAAGCTGGGAGATTAAATCAAATACACAAGTGTAAATAAAGGAAAAGTCATTAGAAATCAATTGATGCATTTTAAAGTAAAAAGTAAAAAGCAAATACCTCTCAATTGCCCAGATTTGTGCCTCATATTTTGGTCTGTGTCTCGTAAAATTTGGGGTTTTCTGGCAAATTGTTGAAGGTGGAAGTCACTAAATAATGACAGACATAGACGTTTCAGATGTTATATCCTTCAGAAAATGAAGGCTTACAACACCTTTTATTCTACCAACATTCTCAGTTTTTAACTCAAATCTTAAGTTATAAACTGCTGCCTGCCTGCCCTGTGACTACGTATACCCTCCTTTCAGATACTTGTGACATTAGTGGAAGAGCAACCTTTGAGAGAAGCGGCTGTATCATCGTGCATTTGTACGACACTTTCAGTTTGGGAAGCCCTTCTGTGCTCCATACCTCTCAGCCCGTAAGACACAGAAATCTGTACAAAGCCATATATAATTGGGGAGGGGGGGGGGGCAAAGGCACAAAGATATTGCTCTTACAAACAAAGAAAGTTGATAGAATAACAGATTTCAGATTAGCATGAATTTCAAATGCTGTTTAGAGTTGTTGCCCCGATAACAGAAATGTACCGATTGCCCAATCAGAAACAGTCAGGAATCAATACATTCTGCTTCTTCTCTCAACAGGAGCAAAATATAAGAACAAATTCCAAGAAGGCACCTACAAATCAGTTATTGGGCTTTTTGGTGATCAGCATTTGCCAGGAAATAATATCTCTATGCTCCTTCTCTCACCAGGAGCAAAACAGAAGTACTAATCTTAGGATCACTACTGAGAGGCAAAATGCGGGCACTCCAGTAATTGGTGGTCTTGGAGTCGATGTTACAGATTTTAAAGGTAAACTAGAAAAAAAATGGGTTAATATTCTAAGAGTTGTAGCATACACTATGCAGTTAGATATGAAAGAGGAGGTAACTTAAGCTTTAGCTAAGTGGAGAGCCTCTAATTTCCAAAGAGCAAGATAGATTGGAAGGGGGAGGGCATATTGTATTCTGGTTCTATTGACTACAGTTGGATGGTCAATAAAATGAAATAGATGAAGGGTAGTGTTTTCACAAAATAATAATTTTGTGCTTACTCACAATAGCCAGTGAAAGAGAAGAATGAAGGAAATATGTGTTCAAATTAACATAAGGGGCAGGAAACTGGAAGGATGGTTGAGTTTAAAAACACAACAGCACCAGGGAGAGGGAGGTGGAGGAAAATTCAGTTTCTGTGTGACTCACAAGAGACACAGCTGTGATCTCTTTCCTAGCTTAAATAGGCATTTAAAAGCGGAATACAAGTAAAACAGAGTGTAACGAAAATAAATCACAATATATAAAACAGAAGAAGGCAAAAAAGCAATACAAAATATAAGAAAGCAAAAACAGATTAATCTTTCCCTCATAACAAGCTGTGATAGAATCTGAGTGAGCTTTTCCTGTAAAAGAAATATGCCTCAGTCTCTTCTAGACTGTACTATTGCAATGCCCTATGTTTGGGAATTCCTAAAACTGCATTTATTGCTTACAGATGTTGCAACACACTATTATTGGGGTACTAACTGGTGGCTGTTATTACAGGGATAGCATATTTATTCTGCATAACCTTCACTGTCTTCCAATTCATTATAACATCATGTATAACATCTTGGTGTTTACTGACTTCTCCATAAATGACTTGAGTCCCACTTAAGCCCTCTACTTATAATCCTAACTTACATCAGACCTTAAGAATATTTCAAGAACAATGTATTCAAGATGTTAATAATCATTTAACTAGGAAGAACTCACACATGAATTATAATTTAACCACCATTGAAAAATCTGCTTTGTTTGATTTACAAAAATTGACTGAAAAAATAAGATTTATGAAAAGTGATAAAGGGTCCAACATTGTTATTATGACTCAGGAAAATTATAAAAAGTGTATGTTGGGTTTATTGAACAACCGTGCTGAATATGAACAGGTTCCTCTACATTTTATACAGCGTCAGTTTAGAAGGATACATTCTTTTCTATATGACTGTCTTATGTCTGGGGAAATTGCATTTGAACTATACGACTTTTGTGTTATTTCTGAACCAAAAATTGGTGTTATTTTTGGAATTCCGAAAACCCATAAAAATATATCAGACCCTCCTTTCAGGCCCATTGTTTCCTCTCCCCATTCAGCTACAGAAGGTGTTGCCTTAATCATTGATTTTATGTTAGGACCTTTGTTAGAAGCTCAACCATCTTATGTTAAGGATTCCTGGCATTTTCTCAGTAAACTACGGGATTTTTTGAATACTTTCTCTTTTGATGTCAAAAGACACACTATTTTCACTATTGATGTAGTGTCTCTCTATACCTGCATTCCCCATGAAGATGGAGTAGATGCAGTTCGTAGTTTTTTATGCCAGAAACACATCTTCTCTACTTCCACTATTAACACCATTTGTTTGTTCCTTGAAATTATATTAGATAATAATTTCTTTTTGTTTGGTGACCAATATTACAAACAGAGCAAAGGTGTAGCGATGGGTTCCCCAGCTGCTCCGGCATACGCTAACATCATTATGGCCTGGTGGGAAAGTGAAATAATACCATCATTAAAAGAAAAATTTCAAGTTAAATTTTATTGTCGATTTATCGACGATTTGGTTTTTATTCTGGAAGGCGGATCTGATATAGTGGATCAATTTATGGGTTTTGTAAATTTTTGGAAGCATCGCTTTTTGGTCTACCTTAGTGGCTTTCATTTTCATTGGTTTTTGGTTGCTTTTATTTATTGGTTATTGTGTGGTGCCATGACTGAGGTAGGAGAAGATCCACTGATGAATGTTACGATACACCTACCAACGGTGACAGCAATTTGAATAGTTTGAATAATCTGTTTGTTTCTACTTTGATTGACATCAAAAGTTCTCTAAAGTTCCTTGTTGAAAATGCTACTAAGAGGAGGTGTAAGCCTATAAATCATGGTTCGAGTTCGCCAGGGGACTTCTATGAAGAAATGGACACAGTGATCGATTTGGGCGGTATGGTAGATGCTGAAGCGGCCAATGATGACGTCGCTCCCTGTGGTGAAAGTATGCATTTACGCGCCAACGATTCAAGTGGGTCCACTATAGACAAACTGCTTACCTTGTCGGAAAACCCTTTTGGAGGTAATATTCAACTTCAGAAGGAAGTACATGAAGATTTTTTTGGGGCACAACAAGAACATTTACTGCGTCTTTTGAAAAGGTACAGATCTATTAATATTGAGAACTGTTATTTTATGCGATGCATAGAGTTAAACATCATACCGAAGGGTCTAATGTTTTTCAAGTGTCCGAATGGAGTGAATGCAAATAGCCCGTTCTTTCAACATTTAGTGAATTTCTTCACCGAGTCCGGGATTTGTTTTTTGAGGTTATTAATTGATAACAATAAACAAAAGTTGACAGACTTGAAAAAAGAAATCACTGACCTCGAACAACATTTAAAGACTGCTTTATCTTTACACAAGTTTGATACTTTAATGCATCAATTTTCTAGTGAGTTAGAGAAACACTCAAAAGAAGTGACTGTTCGTAAACAGCAAAAAATATCCCGCGATTTATCTTTATTTAAAAGCAGGACTGCCTTTAATCATTTTGCTAACAATACAAAAAATCCTGTTTCAAGAGATAAACGTGGTTCTACTTTTTCTAATAAAAAACCTTATAATACAGTTATTGATTCCATTACCACTGGAAACAAAACTTTAACTTTTAAAGATAGGTTGCCAAATGGGTCTTTTGTACGACCATCTAACGGAAGTAGTTTGATTCGCAATTCTGACACTTTTGCAACTACTTCTGTTAACAACAATTCAGGAAAGATAGTCACTAATAATGATACTTCTGACGACAGTCCTGTTGTTGACAACCCCGTTAGTGCTGGTGTCACTGACGGTGCAGGTTGTAATTTGACATCTGATTCTGGACCTGCTGTCGTTTCTAAAAGAAACCAGGGAAACTACCACAAGAAGACTGTTTTCACGCGCAGTCAGACTTTTTTGGGGTCAACGTCCTCAGGGGAGGAAGCATAAGCGGAGACTTGGACTTGTTTAACATTATAAATTTAACAGATCATGTTTTTTCTGAAGCGCAATTGAGAGTTTTAAAGCTTGGTTTGAATTTTGTGCCTTCTCACCGGGGTAATTATTGTAAAACAGTTGTAGATATTATGAAGTTTACCAGAAGGTTAAATTTGACTTATTTGTTGAATAATATACATCAAAATGATAAATGTCTTGTTAAGCCCTCTACTTATAATCCTAACTTACATCAGACCTTAAGAATATTTCAAGAACAATGTATTCAAGATGTTAATAATCATTTAACTAGGAAGAACTCACACATGAATTATAATTTAACCACCATTGAAAAATCTGCTTTGTTTGATTTACAAAAATTGACTGAAAAAATAAGATTTATGAAAAGTGATAAAGGGTCCAACATTGTTATTATGACTCAGGAAAATTATAAAAAGTGTATGTTGGGTTTATTGAACAACCGTGCTGAATATGAACAGGTTCCTCTACATTTTATACAGCGTCAGTTTAGAAGGATACATTCTTTTCTAAATGACTGTCTTATGTCTGGGGAAATTGCATTTGAACTATACGACTTTTGTGTTATTTCTGAACCAAAAATTGGTGTTATTTTCGGAATTCCGAAAACCCATAAAAATATATCAGACCCTCCTTTCAGGCCCATTGTTTCCTCTCCCCATTCAGCTACAGAAGGTGTTGCCTTAATCATTGATTCTATGTTAGGACCTTTGTTAGAAGCTCAACCATCTTATGTTAAGGATTCCTGGCATTTTCTCAGTAAACTACGGGATTTTTTGAATACTTTCTCTTTTGATGTCAAAAGACACACTATTTTCACTATTGATGTAGTGTCTCTCTATACCTGCATTCCCCATGAAGATGGAGTAGATGCAGTTCGTAGTTTTTTATGCCAGAAACACATCTTTTCTACTTCCACTATTAACACCATTTGTTTGTTCCTTGAAATTATATTAGATAATAATTTCTTTTTGTTTGGTGACCAATATTACAAACAGAGCAAAGGTGTAGCGATGGGTTCCCCAGCTGCTCCGGCATACGCTAACATCGTTATGGCCTGGTGGGAAAGTGAAATAATACCATCATTAAAAGAAAAATTTCAAGTTAAATTTTATTGTCGATTTATCGACGATTTGGTTTTTATTCTGGAAGGCGGATCTGATATAGTGGATCAATTTATGGGTTTTGTAAATTTTTGGAAGCATCGCTTTTTGGTCTACCTTAGTGGCTTTCATTTTCATTGGTTTTTGGTTGCTTTTATTTATTGAGTCCCACTTACTTAAAGGAACTGGTTGTACCATATAGCTAAACCTAGACTTTGGTCTCTGCCTTCTAGGGGCTGCTGGTGACTCTATACGTGCAACTTTATACTCTTTTGCTTTTCAGGCTGCTCTCTTGTGGATCTTATTACCCCAGTGGGTTTAGGAGTGTTTTTTTTTTTTTTTGCTGTCTCCTACAGGACACTTGAACCCTATCTTTTCAAAACTGTCTTTTATTGCATGAGTTGGCTGTTATATTAAATCCACTTCTGGTGAAAAAATCAAATTTCAGTCTATCTAATGACTTTCTTATTTGTATTATCTCTAGATTTTAATTTGTTTTGCCACATGTAAATGTATTTTATTGTTATTAAATACCTTAATAAATTTGAAGATAAAATGCTGACTACATGACTGCAACTGTATAATGTTGTACTGGAAACTAAAATGTGGTGACAGTGATTGCGAAGGAAGGAAAGGGTGCACATCAGCTACCCTTTTACACGACAATATCAAATTTAAATCACACTTATAAATTGTTAATGGCAATTGTTAATGGCAATTGTGGCAAGAGGCTAGATTAGTAATGAAACTGGTAGGCAGTGATTAATATGGACTTGTTAGTGGGTGATCGACCTCCTTTAACAATATGTTAAAGACTGCATTGTTGATGATGGATGTGCAGCAGATGCCTAAAACACTGGCTCATAGCATTGAGCCTTGATATAGAAAAAAGCCTTTGAGAGCAGGAAATGGTATTATTTGATGCAACTGTTACTGGAATGTGACTATTCATTAGCATTGTTGAATAGATGATAGCTATTTATAATGAGCATGCAGCTGGCATTAAAAAGATGTTTTTTGTTTTACTTTTTCTAAGAATATTCACCATCCTTAGGGATATTTAGTGATACTAGACAAGGGTGTTTTAACTATCTCAGTGTATTTCCACTTGCTATTTGAGATTTCACGAATACTTCTAATTTCAAAGACGTCTGTTCTCTTTGCTCTGCTTTGCTCTCTGCTGTTTATAAAGTGTTTAGAAAAATTGTTGTGGTAACTTAGAATGCTTTGCTACTAAATGTGTAAAATAGTGATAGTTAGGTAACCTGAGACCCACTAGAGCAAGTCCCGAAATACAAAGATGGAATGGTCGAAAGAATGGACTTACATATATTAATTGTGAGATGCCATTTCTCAAAATATTCCCTTTTCTCAGAGGTATGGTGATCTCAGAGTTGGTGTATATAAGTTTGGGTGATATAGGGGTGTAGGGGAGCTTTGCCCCTTGCAAAAAATAAGTTTAAAGGAGTGGAGTGATTTTCAAGACTTTCTTTTCTCCTGTGATTTTTTTTTTTTTTTTTTTTTTGCGGTAATGCTGACATTTCAGTAGGGACCCAGACTGTTAGAATCTCCTTTTACAAACAGTTTCAAATGCAGCTGTTCAGGAGATCCCAGTTAAGCTATATCTGCAAATACTTGACTCTGCATGTACATACCCTTACAGGACTAGAAGGACTTTGTCACTTGTGACACAGTAATTAATTCTATGACAAACTGATACAATTTTGAAGCTTTGTAAACGTGTTTTATTAGGGTGTATATTGCGGGTAATCGTCACCAGTCTCACCATCTTCATCATTATCAATATTTTTTTATTTTTCCTTTATTTGTCAGTGAATGTATTTCTAACTGTTCATATATATTAGGCAATTTATATTTGTTTAAGGTAAACAAAATGCTCAGCTAATAACAATGTATGCATCTGATTCAATACTGTGTATTCATATAATATGTTAAAATCTATATGTATGTTATCATGCATTTGTTGTTACCAGTTCACCCAAATTGTGACTGAAATGGTCTACCACTTACAGCTAACTCATTTGTCTGGTTAACAAATTATATAAATAAATAAATCAATATCTCCATTACTTTTAGAATAATTAACTAAATTGCTTATGAATTTTAATTTTCAGGGTTATAAAGTATTTAATGAATAGTTTAAAATGTCATTGCTTGCAGATGATATATTGGTTTATTTGATGAATCTTGAAGTCGATAGTGAGTGGTAGTTTCAGCTAATAGAAATGACATAAAGTAAATAAAACAAAAACAAGGGTGGTTGCATGAACTGCATATCTTTTGATTCTGTGAAAAGAATTATGAATATTTATATATGATGACAATACTAAATGCTTAGAAATCCAGCGGTGAAATGTCTAGTTATGATCCATTCGTAAAACAAATGGAATTTTGAAGGATAAATTCAGAGAAGATTTTCAAAGATGGAAAATTATAGGTTTGGGGGTGAAATCGAGTGTGCAATCAATCAATTTGTGTGTTACATCTGTTGTATATTCTTCAGGTTTTTCCATGTGAGATGTCTGGGGATTTTTAAATCAGTTAAGAACATGATACAGGACTGTATTTGGGAAAGGTTCTATAATATCTTTAAGGAAGTTAAGATTATCAAGAGATTGTGGAGATTTTAATGTGCCACAGCCAGGGTTATATATTAGGAAGAAGCACAAGTTAAATTGTTATATTACTTATAAGTCCAGGCTTATAGGTTTATAGGTAGCTACAAGGTTTGCATTCTGGAGGACTATTGAGAAGCCTAGCTCATGATGAAAAGTGAAAAGTAGTAGTGAATTTACTGATAAGGGATGATGCACAATTTGATAGGTATGTCTTTTGAGCTTTGCATTCATAGAGGATTGAAGAGCTATATGTTATGAGACAATCTATATTTTTTAGAATGACTTGTTCAACCAAAAGAAGATTAGTCCCTTCATAGATTCTTTATTTATCTATTTGCATTTGTTTACTGGGAAGGTCCACTGGGCCAAAAGGTACCCATTTTCAGTGGAGGCCTGTGGAGAAAAGCTCCACAATGAATAATACATACATTAGAATAGAAAACATTAACAACAATGATTTAAAACAATGCATACATCTGAATAGTAAACAGCAACAGAATAGAATACTACAACAGGTTTCACAGTATATTGTTTTAGTATAGTCAAACACTACCTTTTTTACTGAAAGAATGGAGTGGCAGGAGAGAGATGAGGTCAGGTTATAGGTTGTGAGGAGCTAGCACATGAGCAAAGCCATTTGGAGGAGAGATGTTGTCTCAAAAGATTTTTTGAAGAAGGAAGCATTACTAATGAATCTGAGCTGGGGAGGGAGACGGTTCCATAGTCTAGCAGTGGAAATGGAGTGGAGCATTTGACCAGCGGAAAGGTTAGGTTTTTCTACTTATAAAAGCATTTGATTTTCGGAGCAGAGAGGTCTGTTAGGGTAGTATAAGGTGAATACAGAAGAAAGGGAAGGACAGGTAGATGGTTTGAATATTTGTTTGTGGGCAGTTGATAGTTGTATGTATGTAAGATGATGAGGAAGTTCCAGCCAGTTTAGTAGTTGCAGAGAGGTGCAGTGGTGAGAAAAATGTTGTCTATTTGTGATGAACTTGGCAGTTTTATTGTAGCATGAGTCTAGGTTGGATTTAAGACTGGCCTGTATGTTGGTGAAGAGAGGAGTACCATAGAAAAGTGATGGGAGCAAGAAGGAGGAGGCAATGGATAGTTTTGAAGAGTAATTTAGGAAAGTGTTGTGGTGGTATAGCATACCTAGTTTTTTAGTGTGTTTTTTAATGTTGCTGTGCATGTGCAGGTCAAAGGTTAGGTGTTCATCTATAGTGACCCCTAGGAGTTTAGTATGTGTGACTACCTCGATTGTAGTGTTATCTTGGGAGAGAACAGTAAAAGAGTCTTTGTTTATAGTAGTGGACTTCTTGGGGTAAATAGCATTCATTTGGTTTTCTTAGGGTTTAAGGCAAGGTGATTGTTAGCCATCCATATTTTGGTGGATCTATGAGCTGACTGGGTAAGTTTCAGGAGTTCAGGTGAAGAACTAGCAGTGTAGATGATAGTGGAGTCATCTGCATATTGGATGACTGTACTGTAGATTAGACTAGAGTGGAAGTCACTGATAAAAATGCTGAAGAGCAAAGGCCTTAAGATGGATCCTTGGGGTACACCAGTGGTGGTGTTGAGGAAAGGAGAGAAAGAGTTTAGCCATTTAGTGGCTTGCTGCCTGTCTGTGAGGTAGTTAGTGAACCAGTGTAGGGTGGAAGGAGAGATTCCTAATTTGGACAGTTTTTATAATAAAAAGAGAATGGGAGATAGTATCAAAGGCTTTGGAAAGGTCAAGAAATAGAGGGGAAACACGTTTTCCGGTGTCTCTAGCCCGGTTGACAGAGTCACAAAAAGATATGAGAGCTATAGTGGTACTATGCCCAGGCCTAAAACCATGCTAGGTTGGTGATAGTAGGTTATTGCTGAGTAAAATGTTTTGGAGTTGGTTGTGAATACATTTTTCCAGGATTTTTGGGATGGGAGAAAGAATGGCGATAAGTCAAAAGTTGGTGCTGTCTGTGTTGTTACCACCTTTATGCAGTAGGAGGATGAATGCCTTTTTCCAAATGGAGGGAATATAAGACTCTTTAATGGACCTATTAAGAAGTAAGCTGATAGGATAGGCAATGGAATTTGCAGCTATTTGAAGGAATTCTGGGGGCAGGTTGTCAGGGGCAGTAGTACAAGATTTTAGTTTGAGAAGTAGTTTCTTTACTGTGGCAGTAGGGATATGTGCTAGAGAGAAGTTATATGAGTGGGGAAAGGAGGTATTTGCAGATGGGGGCTCTGATAGTTTAGGCTGGTTATGAGAGAAATTGGTGGTAAGATTAGCTATGATGCCTATGAAATATGTGTTGAAGAGTGTGGCTATTTCAATGGGTTTTTTCAGTTTTTATATAGTACTGCACCCTCCTTTTCTTTAGTGCAGGTCTTAAAGGTATAACCCCATTTAAACCTGGGGTTTTGTATGCTGCTAGCTCAGTGATCTATTTGGTTTAATTCAACTCTTTCTCATTAATCAAATCACCTCCCCTTTTTGTTTTTATTTACACATCATGTAGCAGGTTGTAGAGGCAAGCATTGAATTCACTGAAAAACAATGCAGCGAATAAGGTGGGAGCTGTTGTAGTAATGAATAACAGTTTCTGTCAGAGAAAATTCTTACAACTGCTACAGGATGAACATACTTTTACATGTGTATCCCTTATAATGGTTAGTTATACAGCTGACAAGGTAAAGCAAAGGTTTACAGAATTAAAACAATTGAGGCTAATGTCATAGGACTTACACAAATTTTTATGGATAGAAGATTCAATGGTGCCTATATTTAAGGCACTCCCCAAGATACACAAAGATCTGGTTGACCCCCCCCCCCCACTGAGACCTATCGTCTCAGGCAGGGGGTGGGTCATGGAGAATGTATCCATTTGGATAGAATGTACATTGAAAAATGTTTTAGATAAATTTCCCAGTATACTAAGGGATATAGGACACTTTTTAACATTGCTGCATGAGTGTATTACACAGAATGAAGGACAAAACTATATTATGGTTACATTGGATGTAAAGAATGTATTTACTGTCATTAGCAATACCTATGGTATATTAATAAGTAACCAAACACCACTACTACACAACATCTAAGTAAAATGAAAGAAAAAAACGTGAAGTGTAGACCAAAAAACGACTGCTCACACCAAAAATCAGTTCAGTACTTTCATTCGTTTACTCTCACGAACTTCTTCAGAACACCAACAGCAATACAAACCACATACTCCATTTATATACACATAAATTAACCACATAATGATATAATAAAACAATTAATTAAATAATCTACTATGTAATTACTATCTAATACAAAAAACACAAACGTCTTAAATTCAGAACATTCCATAGCATGCTTGGCCAATGCATTATTAATGTTTCTGTTCCTAATAGCCCAAAAGCACAAAAGTGAGGGCTTCGCCTCCCACACCCCCCCCCCTAACTATATATTCTAACTCCAGGGTTGCGCTACAGTGGGGAAGGGGGCATATCCCATTTTCTTGGCAATAATACTTGTTGGTCAAATGAAGTGTCGGGCAATTGGAAGTGTCGGGCAAATGAAGTAGACCCGTACGCAGGATATACATTTTGAACAAGAAATAGACAAGTTAGAGAGTAACCTCTGTCGAAGAGGATACAATGAAAATAGAGTTAAAGACGCTATTACTACGATTAATCAATACAGAAGTAATAAGTCTAGACCTTGGTTCTCCCACAGGCAACAGGATGGAACACCTGTTCAGTGTAGAGCCTCACAGATGGATAATGTGAAGCTAATGTTAACATATACTAATAACATAGGTGGGATATGTGATATAATAAAACAGAACTGGAATGTTTTGCTGACAGATGAAAAAATAGACAAAGTAGTGGGAGAAAAAACAGTTTTTGGCTTTAGAAGAAATAAAAATCTGAAGGATTTATTATGCCATGAAGGAAAGACAAAAAAAGTAGGAACAATTTTACACAACGTGCAGGTACACGAAAGTGCAGAAATTGCAAAGCATGTGAGTACTTTGTGGAGGCAGAATCCTATCTACAACCTGTATCAGGAAAACAATATTGTTTTGATTTGTATGCAGATTGTAGAACAAAGAATGTTGTTTACCTGGCTGTTTGTCAGGACTGCAGCTCATTCTATGTAGGAAATACTAACTGCATGCTGAAAAATAGAATTTTGAACCATTTGTCCTCTGTAGGATTCAAACATGATCACAATGCACTTTTTCTGCACATTTCTAAGTATGAAAATCATAAGTTTAAGCTTATGGTTGTACAATGTGTAAATCAAAACAAAAAGGGAGGTGATCTGATTAATGAGACAGAGTTGAATGAAACTGAATGGATCATTGAGCTAGCAGCATACAAAACCCCAGGTTTAAATGGGGTTATACCTTTAAGGCCTGCACTAAGGAAAAGGAGGGTGCGGTACTGAATGTTAACTGAAGAACTATATAAAAACTGCAGTTTCATTTGAGTTTTGTATCTGAAGAAGGGCTTGGTCCCAAAAGTGCTCATTCCTGTGTTTTTAATTGTGTTTTAAATAAAAGTTTTGAAGCTGTTCAGTGTGGTGGCCAGTACCTGCTTTTTTCATCTTTCCTTAGAAATCATAATATAATGGATGGACTAAAAGCGATATGCCTGAGGAGGGCATTGATATGACTACATGTGAGATATTATGCCTTATGGCTAGATACATTACTAAATCATAATATTTTAGAATCTTTGCATGTAAATGTCTTCAGAGACAACCCTCTTCTCCTACCACCAAACACTAATACATGTGAGAGATGCAATTATACAGCCAAACTGGAGGCTAAGCTCTCTCAACCCAAGACCGGACCAGACAGTCAAGAGGAGAAGGGAATTACTTGCATCACACCACCAGTCTCACATAGACCTATGAAACCAGCACCAGCAAAAAACACACATAAATACACGAAAACATACTCGGATGCTCTAAATAAAAAGCTGCAAAAGCAACAGAGTCCTCCAAAGCAGACATCCAAGCAACCTCCACCCCCCCAACACAAACCATGAAACACATACTTCACAAAACCAGTGGGCCACGCAATCACAGCCCTTAAGGCAAAATAACATACCCAACACATTAGTAATAGGTGACTCTATAGTCAGGCACACTGATGTCCCACTCACTAGGCTGAACAAGGAGAAGGTTACTGTTAGCTGCCTGTCGGTTGCCAGGATTCGCCACATAACACAAGCACTCAGATCACTCCAGAACAAGTACAAATATGACTCTGTCATTGTCCATGTTGGTGTGAATGACCTGAGCCATACCTCCCTGGACTACATGAAAAGAGACATGGAAGAGCTCTCTGATCATGTAGCCCAGGCTGGTATGACCTTGACCCTGAGTAGCATCCTGCCCTCACTAAGAATGATACCACGGTATAAAGAAAAAAATATCAATTTCAACAATTGGCTAGGATTTTGGTGTCATTCAAAGGGGATCCAGTGTCTGTCCACCTGGGATAAAATGCTCGACAAGCCACGCTGCTTCGCTAGAGAAGGCTTGCACCTGTCACCCTTAGGCTTTCAAATACTGGCCAAGGCTCTTGCCACCCCCATAGTGCCTTTTTTAGGCAAGGCTCAAAAGAAAAACCCACCGCCATAAATAGCACAAGTAACAAAAAACTGAGGGTAATGCTACTCAATGCCAGAAGTCTAAACCTCAAAATGCATGCACTCAAGGCACTCCTCAGTATGGAGAAAATCGACATACGTGCAGTAAAAGAAACCTGGTTTAAGACTCCAGAGAGCACCCCAGCACTACCAGGCTACAACTCATAGCATACATTTCGGCCACAAAACCTGGACCGAAATACAAAAGGCTGGGGTGTATCCATATTCCTCAAGGATACCCACACCTCCAGGTTAGTGGCACAGCATGATGCTTCAGAGATCATCCATGCGCAACTAACAATGGGTAAAACTGCAATTCAAATTGTAGCTTGCTTCAGATCACCCACCATGTCCCAGGACCCCCATTCCGCATTTCTGGAAACACTGGAAAACATAAAGGTTCTACCAAACACCCTGATATTGGGTGATTTCAATTACTCAAACATTAACTGGGAGAACTGCTCAAGTACTAATTCCCTTGCCCAACATTTCCTAGAATTTATAAACACAAATGCCCTGGATCAACTGGTCAACACCCCCACCAGAGGTCACAACATAGTGGACCTGGTCATAACCAACATGGGTGACCGGTGTTCCACACTGGAGGTCAACCCCTCGCTGGTTAGATATGACCATAAACTAATCAGTCTGGATATCCACATTTCGTACCCATCCCTGGTCAAAGAAACCACCATGAAAAACTTTTCAAAAGCAAACTTCATGTTACTTAAGACTGAGGTGGAAAGTTTGAAAGCCCCCGTGCCAAAGGATAATGCTGTCCAAGCTGCAAAATCTTTTACTAATGCACTCTATGGGCACCTACAAGAATGCATGGATCATGCTATCCCAAGCAAAACCAAGACTCACTCCTCCAAGAAAAGGAAACCCGTCTGGTGGACCCCTGCCATAAACAAGCTATACAATAGAACGAGGAAACTAGTGCAGAAAAGAGTAAAATCCCAAGAAGGGAAGACATCCCGTATCAGTATCAGCAAGAAACTAAGATCCCTCATAAAATCATCCAAGGCTAGCCTCGAAAGAAAAATTGCCAAGGACTCCAAAGATAACCACAAGGCATTCTTTAGCTATGTCAAGAATCTAAGTGGAAATTCTCAGATCTGCTCAGAGTTAGTGCAGAATGGCACAAAATACACTGAACCGACCGATAGCGCCAACATCCTGGGAGACAGGTTCAGTGCAAACTTCACCCCCCCACAACCCCAAAAAGGCCCATAACCATACCAGAAGAATGTAGTGCCCCTGAAATCACAGACATTCAGGTTAAAACAGCCCTCTTCAAAGCCAAGAACACAGCATCAATGAGACTGGACGGTGTCCCAGGTTGCGTCCTACACGAGCTCAAAAATGAACTAACCCCTCACCTAAACACACTGTTCAAATGCCGCTTCTCCACAGGCTATGTGCCCATAGAGTGGAGCACAGCAACTGTTATTCTGCTCCACAAAGGTGGAGCCACAACAGACCCCGGGAACTATCGCCCTATAAGCCTGACTAACTTGGTCTGCAAGGCTATGGAGCGCATCATCATGGAGCTCATAAACAGAGACATTGGGAGCCTCCAAACACTGGACCCTACCCAGTTCGGCTTTGTTAAGGGCAGATCATGCCTCCTAAACCTGGTGGACTTCTTTGAGACAGTTACCAAGGCTATAGATAAGGGAAAGGTGGTCCACACAGCCTACTTAGACCTTGCAAAGGCCTTCGATACCATTCCTCATTCTGGTATTATAGACAAGCTTACCAGCCTGAACATAAACCCCTACGTCATGAGATGGATTGCCAACTGGCTCATGGACAGAACCCACATGGTAAGATTTGCAGGAGCTAGCTCTGACTCTAAACCGGTTACAAGTGTCATTCCCCAGGGCTCAGTTCTAGGACCCCTCCTGTTCGGCATATACTTCTTAGAGTTACAGGCAAGCACAGAAGGACTATGCCTGACCAAGTTTGCAGACGACTGCAAACTAGGGGCTATAATTGTCTCTCTGGCAGACACAGACATCCTCCAAAAGGGTCTCACTGAGACATATACCTGGTGTCAAAACCATGGCCTCAAGCTAAATGCCAAAAAGTGCATAGTCATCCCCTTTGGAAAAAACAAAGTACCCACAAACTACCACATAGATGGTAGCCCTCTAAATACAGAAGATGTAATAAGGGATCTGGGGAACCAAGTAGATAGTAACTTCTCCTTTGATAATCACATTGCCAAAATAGTTAGAAAATCCTTATATGTGGCCCACCTGATCACAAAAGGGTTTGCATCCAGATCAAAAAAGGTAACTGTGCCCCTCTACGCATCACTCATCAGACCCATCATAGAGTACAATGCCCCATTTGGGATGTACTTTACAAGACACCTGCAACAGCTGGAAAGATCACAGAAGTACCTCACCAAGAGGATCACTGGCCTCAAACAGATGTCCTATGCAGCTCAACTGAAGAAATTCCAGCTGTACTCGGTTGCATACTGCCTACTCAGAGGTGATCTCTGCCTGACAAACAAGGCCATGTCCAACCCAGAATTGATGGACATGCTCCCCCTAAAGAAAACCATATCCCCTCAAGCCACATGCTCTAGGGATCTAAACCTCACCACAACAATAAATAGGACATTCTGGAACAAGATTCCAATCTACATTAGGCAGAGCTCCTCGCTAACCCTCTTCAAGAGAAACTTTGACGGGTGGATGGGAAACAGAAAGTTTACCCCGGGTATCACTTCAATGGCTCTGTTGGACAGAGGCACAGAGAACTAATCTAAGGGGGCGGCAAAAGCCAACACATTCCGGCAAGGCTTATAAATGCCTTTGGGCAGATAGCCTAGTACCTACTTATGAACCTATGAGAATTTCTTTATTCACCTAAAAAGTTGAGACAGATTTTCCTAAATGTGTATACGTCTTGTTGGAATCACAGTGAATGTGTGCTTAGCACATGTGAACATACTCTTTCATTGTGAACAAGTTTAGTTAGTTTTAGTTAATAATTGACATATTTAGTGTCATTGGTGTTAATGAAAGGATATACAGATTACAAAAAAAGATTCTGCTATTGGTAGGGAATAATGATATCCAACATAATAATCAGAAAAGGTTACATGATTTTCACTGAAGTCAGTAATAAAAAACACAATAACTAAGTGATGGAATCTAGCATAATCCCAACAACTTTCACAATGGATGACTCAGAAACTAGAGTGCATTGACTTGCTAAGAAAATCCCATGGTACAATATTTGCCTAGATGTATATATTAAAAATGTACATAGAAACAAACAAAGTAATTAAGTAATTTAAAGTCTCAAGGGGATTATCTATGGATTGGGGAGAAATAAGAGTCTTTATTCTGAATAATTTTTCTCTCTGAAACCTAAAAAGTGAAATTGAGACTGCTAAAAAGAGTGCTAGAAATTGCTATTACACTATAAAGAGATAGATACATGTTTATTTTTCTCTTTTTAAAGGTACAGTAAAGACCCTCAGCCATTAGTCTAGAATCATAGCTTGGTTATCCAACTCCATGTGCAGTTCCCTGAAAGTTTAGGAGCAAAAAAAAAAATATTTTCCAGTAGTTGAGGGCTAATAAAAGACAGCTTGCAACAGTTAATGCTACACACTCAGATATGGAGCATTTCAGCCTTGACATCAAATGCAGCATCGACATTCACTTATGAAGCCATGATATCCCCATGACTTGATAAATCAGTGCTGGTATTGCACTCATCCACCATCAGCACTTGACAATCATGACCTCTAACAGCTTGTGCCAGAGGGAACAACCACCTTTGTTAACACCATTGCTACAGCTCTGTAGTAGTCTTCTGAAGTATGCCCTTGTTTATGATTTTAGATTTTTTTAGGTTTTTATGTGTTCTTATTGATAAAAGAATGTTTAAATCCATCCATCCATCTATCCACTACCCCTTTTCCCAGTTTTGCACATGGGGTCTGGGTGTCACTTCAACAGTGGCAATCATCTAGGGAAGGTTTACACCACTGGGTAGCTAGCCATGACAAGTGTTTAAATATAAATGGCTATTTAAATGATGGAATATAGCGCTAGTTAGAGAGAAATGACTGTTTTGAAATATCAGGTATAATAAATACCAGACAATTTGTAAATATGATCTTGTTACTGACTGCTGAAGGGTATCATACTATTACTAAATTATTGTATTGTTATTGCTGATAAAATAAAGTTTGTTGGAAAACAAGTTTGGTGAATCAATGATCGCCACTCTACACTTGGTGTTTCAAAAGGATGAATTAATGTGCAAGGAGAACCTGATGAAGAACAAGTACCCTATTCTGGCACAAGATATGTGAGCTGAGACTAAAATCCTTTAATGAATTCACCATACCATTTCCTTTTAGTAAGTATAGCTCTTAAAAATCAGGAAAAATAAAAAAATTAAGATGGAAATAATTAAATAAATGAATAAATAAATAAATACAGAACTAACTCAAGTAAATGCTGCAGTAGTTACAAGGACCTGCCATTCTCGTTCCCCTTGTTAACCACAGTTCTTAAAAAATCCACAGCTATTGAGCAGGAAAAATCATAGAGCTAAACTAAATAACTATATAAGTAGTTACAAGGACGTGTGTGTGTGTGTGTGTGTGTGTGTGTGTGTGTGTGTGTGTGTGTGTGTGTGTGTGTGTATATAATTATATATCCTACACCAACATCTGATCATTAGATGGAAACATTAGCTGGATGGACTACTTCACATCAAAAAGACTAATAATAAAAGAAATACAAAATTTAATAGGTATTTAATTTTCTAAAATACAGTAATTCCCTTAAGGATGGGCATTACAGGGGAAATAACAGACCTTCCAGTTTTGGAGATGCCCCTTGTCTGTACTGTTGGGGCTCACAACATCAAAGTTTGATCTCTTATTTTCCTTTAACAACCACCTGGCTTGGCATTATTCCATGAAAAACTAGAAGCATTATCCAACTAACTAATCATAATGTATGACTTACTTTTTGCAAAAAGTAACTGTAGAATAACACTGAGTACAATGCCACCTTTGGCATGTACTTAACCAGGAACTTGTAAATGTTGGAATGTCCTCTAAGGTTCCTTACCAGGAGAATCCAGGGTATGAATCCCCTGTCCAACATAGATCACCTTAAGGTCCTATCTCTGTACCCAGTCTCCTACCGGTTACTGAGAGGGGATCTATACCTAACATATAAGACATCCTTAGATCTAGCTGTGATGGATCTCTTGAACATCCACAAGACAAACAGTGCCAGAAATACTAGATCCAAGAACATCAACTTTGCATGTGACATAAATAGAACCTGCTGAAGGGATCAATATGTATCTCAAAGGGTCCCCATGCTATGGAATAAGGTCCCTGTTTATGTGAGACAGAGTTCATCCCTGACCCTATTCAGCAGAAATCTTGATCATTGGATGTGAAATGTGAAATTCACCTCCAGTCTCGGCCCCATGTCTCTGATGGACAGAAGTCAACAGTAAATAAATTAATCCTCAACTAACATAACTCCCACATAACTCTTAACTACCTCTTTACTAACATATCCCACCATATAGACGTCCAAGGAACTCAGGAACAAAACGTGATGTGTTTGCACAGCTATGCTTGTAAAAACTCCTGTGGTTATTAGCCTAATATGAACCTATGGACCTATAATAAGAACAAATGTTATAAAGTCAGCATATAAATGCATAGTATAGAAATACATTACTTTGGACAGCCCAAACCTTTGAGGAGAATGATTGCAAATGTAGATAATGCAACAACATTCTGGAAAAAATGCAAACTCTTGACACTAAACTACAACACTCTAAAAGCTATTAAAGACTTGATTGATGTTCCCTTGCTACAGTTACAAAACTATCCAACACCAAATGTTAAGAATTTTCCCTTCAACTCCAAAAACAGTGGTTGCAACATGACTTCAGATTCATGTACCTGGAAAAAGATAAACACTTGCTGTGTTCCATCACTCCATATAATGTATAACAGATACTTACATAATGATGGTATAACACATTCAATTTTTCTTTAACTTTCCTCTCTTTCCCTGTCTGTTTAGCAACAGGTATCCTACTCACAGGTTCCTACATGCCATAATCACAGTCCCTAAGACGTTATTCCTCCTGTACCATCAACCATTTGCAAAATTCTTGAAGTAATCATCTACAATCAGACTGCTGAATATATTGACAAGTACAACATCCTCACCCACAAACAGCATGGATTCCATCAAACAATTCATAGGTTCATAGGTGTGTATTAGGCTAATGGCCCTGGAGCCTTTACAAGCCTAGCTCATAGGATTACCCTGGTATCATGGCACCTGACCTTAGTTCCCAGTTTTTCTGTCGAGTAAAGCCACTGGAGTGATCCTTGGGGTGAATTTTCTATTTCCCATCCACTCATCAAGATTTCTCTTGAAGAGGGCCAGTGAGGTCCTCTGCTTGACATGTATGGGAAGTCTGTTCCATAGCATGGACAGTCTCTGGGTTATGAACCTGTCCCTCTAGCATGTTCTGTTGATTGTGGTAATCAGGTTGAGGTCTCTGGAGCATGTGGTGTGGAGGGATTGGGATTTCTTTAGATGCACAATTTCTAACAGAGCTGGGTCAGACATGACTTTGTAAGTCAAGCAGAGATCGCCTCTAAGCAAGCGATATGAGACAGAGAATAGTTGGAGTTTTTTGAGTCTGTCCATATAGGACAAATAGGATCCTCTTTGTGAAGTACTTTTGTGGTCTCTCCAGTTGTTGCAGGTGTTTAGTGAGGTACATGCCAAATGGGGCATTGTACTCAAAGATTGGCCTAATGAGGGAAGAGTAGAGAGCGACAATTACCTCTTTCTTCCTGGATGCAAAACCCTTAGTAATGAGATGTGCCACATAGAAGGACTTTCTGACCAGAGTGGCAATGTGGTGGTCAAAGGAGAGATTGCTGTCAACCTGTGTTCCCAGATCTCTTATAATGCCTTCTGTGTTCAGTGCACTACCATTGATGTGGTAATTTATGGGAACCAGGTTTTTCCCAAAGGGGATGATGACGCATTTTTTGTATTGAGCTTAAGGCCATGGTTCTGACACCAGTCTGCATAGGACGTATTACTTACGCCCTGTATTCTTTTAGTGATGAACCTCTGTGGACATTCCAAGTGTTGAATATGCTTGGTTAGGTACATACTATATGGGGCATTGTACTCAATGATAGGTCTGGTGAATGCCGAATATAGTGGAATAATGACTTCCTCGGACTAAGATGCCATACCTTTATGTATACGTTGCGCAACATGGAATGATTTCCTCACCACTGTAGACACGTGATGATCAAAGGCTAGATTACTATTTATGTGTGTCACTAAGTCCCTGACTACTGGGTCAACTCTAAGGGGTGTGTTGTCAATATGATAGTTACCAGGGATGGATGACATCCCAAAGATACTATTATGCATTTCTTGGCATTTAGTTTTAGTCCATGGTTCTGACACCAGTTGTTTGTCTGTGTTAGTCCATCCTGGAGAACATTTGTGTCAGTGTGCGATTCAATGACAGCTCCTAATTTGCAACCATCTGCAAATTTATTCAGCCAGAGACCACTGATATTGGCCTTGACTTCTAAGAAGTAAATGCCAAAAAGGAGCGGTCTAAGGGCTGATCCCTGAGGGACTCGACTTGTGACTGGTTTCTTTGTAGAGGTGAACTCCCCAGTTTTAACTTCCTGGGTCCTGTCTCTGAGCCAGTTGGCTATCCACTGGGGTATTGTGTCAAATGCCTTTGGCCAGGTCAAGGTAGGCTGTGTGAATGATTTTTGCCCTCATCCATTGCTTTGGTGACCTTCTCAAAGAAGTCTACCAGGTTATGTAGACATGATCTGCCCTTGACAAAACCAAACTGGGTTGGTTCCGGTGTCTGAAGGTTTACTATATCTCTGTTGATCATCTCCATGATAATTCTATCCATGGCTTTACATATAAGACTAGTGAGAATTATGGGTCTGTAGTTTCCAGGGTCTGTAGATAGCCCACCTTTGTGCAGAGGGATGACTGTTGCCTTTCTCCATTCATGAGGCATGAAGCCTGTTTGGAGGCTACAGTTAAATAGTAATTCCAGAAGCCCTGATAGGTCATGCTTCATGTTATTTAGAAGGCATCCTGGGATATTGCCTGGGCCCATTGATGCAGTGTTCTTGGTCTTAGAGAGAGCATTAAGGACCTGTTCCCTAGTGATAGTAGGGGGAGTTATATTTGATGATATTTCCTGAGGGAAGGTTGAGGGGGAGAGAGGAGTAAAGTTGGAGCTGAATTTATCAGCCAGGAGGTTTGCTATATCTTCTGACTCAATATAGATGGCTCCATTTACAATGAGCTCTGTGTACAATTGTGTATTGCCTTTTTGAGGTTGTGGACATAGCTAAAGAATGCTCAATGGTTGTCCTTGGCCTGAAAAGCCAAACCTACCTCAAATTTGGTTTTGGTAGACTTTATTTGTTCTCTGAGTTGTTTGTTTAGTTTGATGAATGCTTTTATCCTGCTGGGTGCTGCACCTCCTAATTTTTGCCATAATTTTCTTCTTCCTGTTATATAGCCAATTGATTTTGTGATTCCACCATGGTGGCTTGTTTTTTGAGTAGTTCTGTATTTCTTCCTGGTGGGTACAGCTGACTCTATGCAGCTATTAACATGCTTGTACAAGGTTACTGTGAACAGTTCTGCAAAGGCAGAAGTGTTCACAGGGTTTATGGAGGCTTGAAATTTTGCCAGGTTCTCACTTAATAGCAGGATGTTAGCCTTAGAATAGTTCCTGGATATTCCAGGTTTAGCTGGGGTCCAAGTTTTATTTTTACTTCAAAGGAGACCATTTTCTGGTCTGAGTTTACCATCTAAGGCATTATAGTAGGGGGTGTGCAACAGGCCCCCATATTAGAGAGGACCAGATCCAGTATGGTTGCACCCCTGGTTGGTGTATTGACTATCTGGTCTACGAAGTTTGCATTTATAAAATCCAAGAATCTCTGTGCGTGTATATTCGGTGTCATATAGGATTCCCAGTTAATAGCAAGGTAATTAAAGTCACCCCATGAATATGGTATTGGGTTGGATGGTTAGTGTTTCTAATAATTTCAAATAATAATAATTTAAAAATAAATAATTCCATGTGCTATGAAGAATTATGATCGGGTCTCTGATGAGAACCCATTATTATATGTTTTTGACATGAATGTCAAGATTCACCTCTTGAGATTAATTTCTTGTCATCCATGTCTTGTACACATAATAAGCTGGTTATGATCAGTGGCCTCCTCATGACCCTCTATATTAACACTATGTCTAGTTGAGCCTGTATTCTAAGTGGCCCTAACTGCTATTTCCCATCTCCACTTTAATGTTGCACAGCTACATACATGAACTATAACTTCAGAATGCTGTAAATCAGTCTTGGTCATAAATGTATTGTGTGTGTGTGTGTGTGTGTGTGTGTGTGTGTGTGTGTGTGTGTAAGTGAAAGAGAGAAAGAGATCATGAGAAAGTATGTGTGTCTTTATTTGATCAGCAGTAATATCCAATCATTTTAGCAATTATTATGATTATTATATAATGTACATAATTATCCTCATATAAAGTTTGAATATTTGGAGGATACACATGCCCGCATACGTAGAAAATGGTTATCATAAAGAATGTCTCAATTACACATAAAAAGTCAACAAAGCTTTTAGTCTATAGCAACAAATATGTGTGCAGCAGTGACAAATTGAGTAAAAATAAGTTTTCATTATGTTTCCTGTCTAGTTCTATGTGCAGAAAATGCTGATCATCTGTGATGCTGGATTACTTGGCAAGGAGACCTGCAAAGAACTTTCAGCTAGAGCATCAGTAAGAAAAAAATATATATATTTTCTCTTTCTTTGCTCATTTAGTTGATAAGCCTGTTTAACAAAGGTTATTAAATTTGCCTGGTCATTATTATTATTTCTTGATATATATCATGTTTGCACTTTTAGTCAAGGGGTGCACCATAATCTATGTTTTTGAATTGTTTCATTTTGTCTACTTTGTTATGCACACATCTGAACACAAGTTTACCATTTAGAATTTAGATTCAAAACTTGAATTCAGTTTTGAATATAAATATTGTTTTGTATTTAAATACAAATGTAACTTGAGCCCAGAACTGAACTGCAAAGTGTAACTAGCCAGTTTTATACTACATCCAAACCTACCGGTTTTGCATTATTTAAGTGTCAGGTTTCTGATGATTAGAAGTAGAATAGATTGATTTTTATAGTATATGTCACATTGTAAACTACATATGAGAATTTTTATTTGCTCTTTGTGAAGCAAATGTTGCAATTCCCCTTGAAATATCACCAAGCATGTATGGACTAATAACCGAGGTGGGGACTGTGGGATCAGAGAAGGAGAGTACGTGTAAGAAACCATCATTTGGAAAGCAGAAATGGACCTGCCTCAAGTGTGAATCACTCTTATATTCACAATACGGTAAACTTTCACAAAAGTGTTACAGTTTCAAACAAACGCCTTTTAATCAGGGGAAAATATGCAATCTGTCATTCTGTTGTAGAATGTAAGATGCAAATATTAGAATGCTATTATGAATATTAATATGCAACCATCTGACAGAAGGTTCCACTTTTGTCAAAGCCTAGAAAACCACGCCTTCACTAGTATAATTTTAAAAGGGAAATTATTTAACTGGTACCTTTTACTCTCGAACAGAGGTGCAGTATGTAAAAAAAGAAGGGAAGCACAGAATGGGTTAGAAGGTGTGTGAAACTAAATCTTCCTTCCCACCACAGAGGCTTCCTCCAATCAAGCTTTGGCCTCCTTCCTTGATATTAATAAACATAAGGCAGTGCTTACCTTCCTGTTACTGGCAGGGATTCTGTTGTAGAATTTGGCTGGGGGGTCCGAGGAGCTGACCAAGGCAAGAAAAGGGACATAGTTGCTTGCTGCCTAGCCATAGCTGCAACCATGGCTAGCACGCGCAAGGATCAAGGGCAATTTTACTTGGTTATTTTGCTACATCTGGTGTGTCTGTGTCTAGCTCAAGTAAGTGGTGTTTAATCTATGTTTTGTCCCTTTCTTACAGGTTGGAGAAACTGTTGTACTGGAGGTATGTTAAAACCCGAAGGTTAACTATTTGCATGTGGCAATCATCGTGAAACCCACAGAATTGTATACAATATTGCAACGGCCTAGAGTGGTGCCTCTAGTATAAGTAATTTTTGGTTAAATTTGGAAGAAGATGCCGCCTCAGTATATGTTAATTTGTTGTGGAGAGAAAGCAAATGGATCTGAACTCCTGTTATTTATTTGCTGTCATTTTGGCCTTTTTCTCACTCAAACGAATTAGTTACATGTGGTCGCTGCGTCTAATGTGAAGATTTGTGGAAGACTCTCTCTCTGTGTGTGTGTGTGTGTGTGTGTGTGTGTGTGTGTCTTTTGAGAGAAGGGGCAGACAGTTAGTTACATCGACAAACAAATACCGAGCTGAATACTCTTAAGCAAAACTGCAAGAAAAAGGAGGACAGGGAAAGGAAACGGCTTCAGAAAAATACAGAACTAGTGCAACTGCAAGGGTGGTTTGCAATACTGTTGAACTTTGTAAAAAGTGTACTGATGCATGGTAAATGACATTTGCTGCATCTTCCTCCCACTTCCAACTGCTCCGATTGCGTCCAGGAGCAACATACTGAAATAGGGATATGTGTAACATCGTTGTTTTAAGAGGGGATTTGTGGACCAAAGGAATACTGCAGAATAAGTGTCTGAATGAGGAATCAGGTATGTGTCATTACTCTGAATCCTCCATACTGGTGAACTCCAGGTTACAGAGCACAAGACTTCTTTGTTTGGCTGAGGGGGTGGGGGTAAGGGTGCGCACCGATTTCCTTCAAGCTTTTCTTTCAGGATTTAATTCTATTAACAAGCCCTAGCATATTCACTAGTGGTGCTATTTTAATTTGTTAAAGGACATTACTTAGAAATATTCCCTAAATAACTAAAATCGAAATCGGGCTTTTAAGATTATGACAGCATAATGTTTTAAGTACAGTAAACACTGACTATATTCATTTTATTTGTTTTCATCGGGATAAAATATATGATTTCTCTGACAACTTTTCAAAGAGTAACATATGTAAAAATGTGATGTCTGCTTAGGTCTAAATGTATGTGGTTCAGTATCTGAATAGTGCATTTCTGAATGGGACGGTAGTAGTGTGTATGTGTATGTGTGTGTGTGTGTGTGGGGGGGGGGGGGGGGGCTATTCTTCCAAGTCTTTTTCAATAAAAACAATCACGTTTGAATGAGAGATGTGAAATTACCTTTCTCCCTGTCCCCCACCTCTCTCTCCCATTCGGATGAAAAAGAGACAGATTAAAGTATGTGTTATTAATGGAATGGTATGTGGGTTATGGGTTGGAGGGTAATATCAATCTGAGTTCATTCTTTTTCTTCCGTTAGAAAACGCATTAGCTTTCTGAAATTGTGGAATTCAAAATCAATGTTCATGTCGGTTGTGCTTTATAACAGGTAGGACGCAACTTGTTGATTTATTTTCTAGTTTCCAATGCTGCATAATAAGAGTGGCATCCGCATCACGTGATTTACTTATTTATCCTGTCTGGAGTCAGAGCATGGTATACACATTATCAATAATCAGGGGTCTGCAAACTCCCTATCCTCTAGTGTCTACCACTATCCCTTTCTGTTTTAGATATGATTTATTGTATAAAAATGCTTTTTCTAGTTGTTGGAGGGAAACAGTTGAAGATGATTTGCCTTCTGGGCTCAATATTTGGGAAGACGTGCGTTTTTAAAATTTGAGGTTGGTAGAGCAGCAGTGGAATGTGAGTACCACATGAGCGCTTTTGCATGCATCTGGACCAGAATTGTGTTAAAGTTTAAGAAACGTTGTGAACTGAAATAAATAACATGATGAAATAAGCACCGTGCACATTAAACGCTTGCTTTCTTATAATAAGATGTGCTATACTTTACAACAGCACATAGTCACACCTGATTGAGCGTATTGTAAACCTTTTACGTTTGTGTTGTATTTTTCCTCTAGGTACCTCTACCTGGCCCTCCAGGTCCCCCCGGCCCTAGTGGAGTCCCTGGCATAGATGGCATAGATGTAAGTCTTATTGTTGATAATATATATTTTTTATCATTTACATGTCCAAATTTTGATGCATTTTCTGTCTTGAAGATTGTGAGAAATCTCAACGATTGATGTGTTGAATACATTTATGCTGAGCTTTGAAATTGTCAGATATCTATCAGAAGTGTAACTCTTTTAAATGTTTAGCTTTTTGACGTAGACTTGTATTTTGTGAAAAGGAAAGATAAAGTAGGGAAGGAAGGAACGGAGGAAAAGCAAGGTTTATAACAGTCTGTGCGCGCGTCTGTGTGTCAATAAAGTAGAAAAAAATATATATATATAAGATTAGTGATACTTTTTATTTTTAACTATCATTTTCTTATAATACAATTATGTGTATTAGGACACTTCTTAACGATCAATTTCCATTTATTAACATTTTTTCAGTAGCTTTGGTTTTGTCATAAGAGCAGATTACCTTTATAAAGCAAAATTAGGAAAGGTGAAGTGGTTGTCCTCAGTTGTCTTCTCTCCTGTAAATTATTAACAGTTGGCATTTTCTCACTTTTAGGGGGAGAGAGGTGATACTGGCGATGTAGGACCACCGGTAAGAAAACAGATAACTAACTAAGTAATAAAAAGAATGGATGTCTGTCTGGATTATTAAGAATAACAATTTTACAACATAATTGTTTCTATCACCTCAGGGCCCGGATGGTGAACTTGGCCCCCCTGGAGCACCTGGATTGCCGGGAGATGCTGGAGCTGAAGTAAGTAGGCAGTTTCATACTAGTTAATGTGGGACTGGGCACAGCCTCTTACTGCAATGAATTATGTGCGATCGTGTATTTATTTGTTGGCATACAGCTTTATTGGATGTTAACAACCAGTTAAGAAGTCATTGACTAGTCAGTCTCACCCAGGGGCTTGCCTTCGGGTACTATATTCTTTAGCCGTCCCCTGCTATCTGTGAAGCCTTTTTCAGCTGCCAGGGTCGATTTATAAACTGCATTACTGCCTCCATAGGGTGTTTTACATTGTTGAAGAATATATTGTGGTCGCGGTAGTTTATTTTCAGCGGATTGGCGATCCCCACCATAACACAGGTACCATAATTTTAACACAGTCACACTTGGCGATCAGAAAGTTTCCTACTTGTGGGCGTGGCTGCACACGAGAATCTTTGCTTGTCACGCCCATTTCCATGGCACATGTTCCGTGTGGGATAAAGTGGTACAAACGTCTTAGCGCTCAGTGCTGCACTGTCAGGTTCTGCACGGTACATCTGCAGCCGTCGTCAGGCTGAACTTGCCTGTATTCTTTCATGGCTCATAGACTTTCTTACGGGATATTTTTTGAAAGCTGAAGTACATGGGCTAGCATTAGCAATGCAGTAAAAGATACAGCTGATGCATTTTGCTTACTCACTTTTTTCAGTGCCAAGGCAGAAGTGAAACCTTGTATACAAACTGTATACACTATAATTTGAATTTTTGTTTTGTATGAGGCTGAGTATGACAAGTAATTTGTCTTTTTTACATTTCCGTTTGAAAGGCAGTTGTGTATTTGGCTTCTGTTGGCACTTCATTGATATCTAGTGAGGTACATGCTCCATTGGCTTAAGGGGTTGTAGTGTGCTGCCCACATAAGCAGTGTAATATATGAAACTGTATAAGGTGGGGCAGTGAGTCTATAATCTTGCTGATTTTGTTTTAATAGTGAGAACCTTGTGGCTATTAATAAACAAGTAAAACGTCTTTTGACGCTTTGAGTATTAAAGAAGAAATCTGTTTTTCTTATCTCTCCAGAATAAAACAGATTCCAATTGACCAACCACAGCACAACCATTTAATACTTTAGGTAGTTGCAGGGCAGGTTTCATTGCGATGAGTTTCTTCATTTGCTGCATTAATGAATAAATATTTGACAACACCATTCTTGTCAGGAAGAAAAGGAAAATGCTTAACTTTTTTACCTGTTCAGTCTTGTACAATGTAGCATTAGATTCCTATATTACACTATCATGAACTGCTTTGTGGTGGCATATTCAGCAAAGCACCATAGTTCTCTGAAACCTTAATAGTAGAGAAATTGGCCCTTATTAGATGGCAAACTCAAATCTAATTTTGCAAGTCAGGGGCCACATCCACCTGCATGAGGAGTGTGTGATATCTGACCACATAAAGTACTGTGCTAGATTTTATTTTGAAATTAACCTTCTTTTGAAAAGATGATACCATGAATCTCCCTTCAATAAAATGTTCTACACCCATTTATTTTATTTGACAATTTCATAAAGAGTTTGCATGAAATAAATTATTTACAAAATCTAATTCTGAGGATTTTGAAGTGCATTTACAGTGAAATTAAATAAAAGTAAGATATTTTTACTAACTGATTTTTAACGCTGAAAATGTGTTTCAACACCAGAAATTAGAATGAAAGCAATAAGGTGGAGGTGGATGGAAAGTGGGACATGAGAAGGGTAATAGCTGGGGCAGGGAGGCAGAAATTATACCTTCAGAATTTGTCTTGGATTGTTGACTTCTGCTATGTATGTTCTTGCTGCTCTTATCCTTGTGTTAAAACCTCTTTAAACATTCATGGAAATTATTATTCCTTTACATGGTGTCCCTGGTTTACACAGTAATGTAGGTACACAAATGTAGTCTGCACTATACCTGTGCATGCACTGATGATTCTTTGATGGAGAATAGATACACGTGATCCCTTTCAAACCTAAATCAGCTCATCAGATGTAAAACTCACAATGTCTTTTGCAATGAAAATGTGTCTGAGTAATACAGATTTAAAGTATAATCCTCAGAAGTAAGTTAAGGTCGAAGAAGAATTTTTGTTGGTTTTCATGTCACAAATCAGTTACAGTGCTCTCGTCTTTTTCAGAGGTTAGAGACCATGCCTACTTCAATTTATCACTTTGTTCATAGCTATGCACTATAATGAAGGACAGTGTAAGATTGTACCAATTATGTTCACTGTGATGGTGGTCACTGCAGAACTCTCTTTTTTTGTGTGTCAACCTTTTCTTATATACAATGCAGCACATGCAGAGATGTGGCAGTGCTTACTGCTGATGTACCTTTGCTGTCATTGATGAAGGCATAAGAAATCCTTGGTTACATCAGAGGTCATGCAGACTTAGTTGGAGTGCTGTAAGACATATGGTGAAAGGAAAAACTGAACCTAGATTAGGTGAAAAATAGGTAAATTGATAACAGATTGGAGTGGGTTTCTCATTTGTTGCAGTACATATGGCTTATATTAGTCTCATTGTGCTGTGGCTGTTAGAGTGTTATGCCATTTGGTTCAGCACATTCTGTCATACATGCATGCATATAAATAGCCATCAAATAAATACCGATGGCCAACATCATCTGCCCATTTGTTGCAGAAATCTCCCTGTAAATACACTTTCCTCTTTGCTTCACTCTATTCCCCACATATCCTCTGCTCTTTGACTCTAATTTGTTTTTCACTGTGCTATTCACCCAAAAGATTCATGCCATTTATCTACCTCCTTCTCTTGGAATTAATATTTTTTCACATCAAGACTGAAGTTACACCTTTCTGGTATTCGTTTCCCCTTTGCCCCATGTTGTCTCCAGCCATGTTGCTTTACTACACCTATGTATGTATGTCAGCCATGTTGCTTTACTACACCTATGTATGTATGTCAGCCATGTTGCTTTACTACACCTATGTATGTATGTCAGCCATGTTGCTTTACTACACCTATGTATGTATGTCAGCCATGTTGCTTTACTACACCTATGTATGTATGTCAGCCATGTTGCTTTACTACACCTATGTATGTATGTCAGCCATGTTGCTTTACTACACCTATGTATGTATGTCAGCCATGTTGCTTTACTACACCTATGTATGTATGTCAGCCATGTTGCTTTACTACACCTATGTATGTATTTTGTATATGTATGTATTTTGTATTCTCAGATCATACTCCTCTCTTTCTCGCTTTCTTCCATAGACTAAAAATGGAGTTTCTACAATCTCTCCATTTACAGTGAGTTTATCCTCTACTAGCCAACACTTTGCTTTCAGGTCGCTCCTCTTTAGATGTAGTACCTTATAATTTTCAGGAATTGTCATTATCTTTCATCTTTCAGTGCAATCTCTACACTTCCTAATGTGCTCCCTTCAGCTAGCCCCCATCCCTGCTGTATCCTCTATATTTGTGTCTTGTGTAAAGGGGGTCAGTAGTGATTTTTGTGGTACCCAGAGGGTTCATGTCATTTATTTACCACCCTTTCTGGAAAGTAATACGGTCTCATAACATAAACTGAAGATATTATACATTTGATACACATATATTTAGAAATACAGTCCCTGTGACTGTTCCATGTGGCATTTTGCTAGTCATTTGCTGATCATTTCCCTTGATATAACTCCTCAGAATGCCACCATCTGATGCCTTCCCTCCTGTCAGCATCCCACCTATTTGTATTTTCCCCCCTAACCGTAATTTTTTCAGTCTTTCTCACAACCTACTGTGTAATGAAGTTGAATGCCTTGGTGAAGTCAGCCTGTACAATGACCATTTCTCCTGTCACACAGTTGTAAATCTGTAACAGGTTCCTTTGATTACACCTCCTGGCCATGAGAGCAATGCTGTTTGCTGTGTTATAGAGTGTTGTCTTTTAAAACATTCATCAGCCATTCCCTTAAAATCCTTTTTTGATTTTGCCTGACATGAAGATCAGTTTATCACAGAGGATTAAGGTTATGAGTTGTAATGAGCTTCTTCCTGTAGTCCAGGGTTTGAGTCCCTCAGCCTCCATTTGCTTACAGTGTGAATTTGAGCAAGTCAGTTAAGCAGACAATGCTCTGAGGTAGTTAGGAAATTGGGATAGGCTCCTTAATAGTTCAATATCAACCTTGTAAATTGGCACCACTCTGACAACTTTCATTTAGAGAAAATACCCCTTCAGCTACAGATCTTTTGTGCAGTAAATGTGAATTAAACTTCCCTAGTTGAAGGCATTTTGCAAAGGTTCGTCACTGTTTTCTGAAACTTTTTTCATGTAAACAGCTAAGACATCTCCTGCATTTCTTCTAATGAACATTTGTAACACAGAATGTGTAAGGGGTAGTGACATGAAGACAGTTGAGTTCTTGTATCACCCTAGTTAACCTTCAATGTGTTCTATAAATAAGATAAAGAGAGGCAACATTATTTTGTCCAGGAAAACCTCAGGGTAAGAAGTGAGGGAAGGGAAGTAGATGCACAGTGTTTCTTTTTACTTTATGATTTCCAATTAGTTAGTTGGCCAAGTTTAATCCTTAAAAATTGCACTCCAGTCAAAAAACACACCTGACAGTGAAACCTTAAAGGCTGTTTTCTCTTTCTTTCTGAGGTGAAGGATCATTAGTGTTGATCATATGAAGATGGTGACTGCGGAAGCTGCAGCTGTCTGCATAGGGAAATGTTTTGGGTTCTATTGCAGTCTGGTTGGTTTTCATCTGAAGTATAATCTTAGTCAGCTTGCATTTCATCATTCAACTTAGACCTGTTCAGCTTCAGAGTTAATACATATGATCAAAAGCTAAGCATGTGTGGTGATTAAAAAGATGCATTGCAATACTAAGCCAGTACACGCATACGCACGCACGCGCACACACATACACAGACAAACACATGCACATGTGTTAGGATTGCCACTTTTGCTTTCTTCCATTTCTTGAGAAATAAGCCAACCTCCACAAATAATAAAAAATACATCCCTTGCCTCAGAGTAGCCACAGCCCTTTTAGCAAACCACCCCAAAAAGCATTGGTTTTTAAATGCCATATACGGTGACTGCATGGACAAACTCAGGTTACATGGCTCCCTAGGCAAAGTGTCCCATGACCATTCCCACCCCAGTGCGTACTGTCACCTTTGCATATACCTGTGATCCTCTGTTTTCCTTTCTTCATTTCCTCCTCATAATATCCAGGGTACTTTTGTTTTCTCACACACTTAACTGTGACAGTGATAATTTAAATATGATGGGTGTCTGGGGACCACTAAGTCCCCAGAAGTCTGGAATTCTAAACACTCGGAGGTATACTTTATATATCTTTTTCCACAAGCTTTAGTCCTTTCATAATCTAAAGAAAAATAATGACTTAGGAAAGAAACTAATTATTTTTTTCTTTCAAAGAGGAAACAGTTTGTCCAAGGCTTAATGTTCAAGGCGTATGGCACAATAGACATCACATATCTGCGTAGTAGTTATGCATGAACTGAGAATAAAATACTTGTGAGACTTGTGAGGGCACACTAATCATATCTGGGACAACTGCCTTCTTCCCAATCCCTTTAAAAAGTTAGTGATTTTTCAGTGTACCTCTATGATGTTAAACTGCAGTGAAAAGAAAAATGAAGATAGTCATACATTTCAACTTGCTGCTGTCATACATACATGCAGCATGTAGCCTCAACCCTATCCCCAAAGTACAGACATTTTGTATATTCTGAAGTTATATTAGGATGAAAGTGAAAGAAAAAGTAAATCACAGCAACGTACTTCAACCTCTTGCTGTCAGCTGTAGATATGTAGCACACCTCCTTTCCTCTATCCCAGAAGATATATATATATATATATATATATATATATATATATATATATATATATATGATTTCAATTGTGAAGATGTGAAAAAATAGCAGCTCAAGTACTTCATTCCAACTTACTGTTTCTACACAATACACTGGCCTTAGACAAACTCTAGTGACATTCCTTGTGTACCTATGGGGTGGGATTTTGAGTAAAGTTAAATAAATAATGATCGCACTTTACCAGGACAATATACAATCTATGGTGACCGTATGTGCACAGCTCTGAAATTTGACTGAGACAAAAATTAAAGAAATAATGACTACTATATCCTCAGACCTCACACACACTATAGCAATCTCTGTACCCACCTCTGAGCAGGGTCAGTTTTAGACTAGATGGGGCCCATGGCTGAAGATCCTGCTAAGCCACTGATACAGCCAGGAGTGATGTTCTTGGATGCATTTTATGCCTTATTTTTTCAGTAACATGAGATTTATGTATGTGCCCTTCAATATTATTTTTACAGACAGACACACACACACACACTCGTGCACATACACGCACACATGCACACACGCACGCACACACTCGTGCACATGCACACATGCACACACACACACACACACATGCACATACAAAGAAAACATACTTTCTAAGCAAATTGAAAGATCATCAGTTTACCTATGGCATGTCAGTGAGGTGTTGAAAAAAATGAGAGCAGCTGAATAAAACCTACACAGCGACAAGGAAGACATGCAGACTCCACATATATGAAGCCACAGCTAAGAATGAGAGCCGGGAGATATTTCCTAGCCTAGTAGACTATATGCTTCTAATACTTTGTATACACTGTTTGCCATATTTAATTGTAATGTTAGTCTTTTTTTTATTACATCACTGGTGTCTTTCCATGCTTTGTTGTATCCTGTGTATTCCTTTGTCAGATTGTATGTATATGCTTTTTAATTACATCTATACTTCTGTTTTATATGATGGTATTTAACACTTTGGAGCGTTTCTCCCTGGGTCTCTGCTGAAAATGGGTATTTATTACCTAGTCAGATTTCACCAGTAAACAAAATGTCTATAAATAAATAAACAAATAATGTTAGGTTGCTGGAGGGCACATATCCATTGCATGTGTTATTTTATTGTGCATTATGAACATTTTTGCTTTAATAATAGGTGCATCTTTCTATAATTTGCAAAAATATATACTCCAGTGGCTCTTGTGCATGTGCAGTCTTTCATTTTCTTAAAGCTGTCTTTATTGATTTTCACCCAATCTTTATTTAACATATATTCTGAACAGCATGCTACACTCCATAGCAATTACACATTTCTAAATCAGACTATGAGCTTTATAAATAACATCAGTTGTTCATTTGTTATTGTTAGAATCTGTCACCACCACAGAATTAATCCTTAGACTTTGTGTATGAAATTCTAATATACAGTGCATCCTCTCTTATATTGTTGATCTTAAAATCAGAATTTAATACTGTACTTCTTGTATTTACATTGTTTAGTTTTCATGTCATAGCATGTACATAAGAGATACAATAGATATCTTACCCTCGAAGAATCCTTTATCAAGTTCATACCGGCTTAGTAATCCTGACCATATTCTCTTTATCCAACCACAATTTAATCTAATTGAATTTCTGTCACATGATCTTCTGAAGAAATATTCCTGTTAATAATCACTTGTGATCTTGACTAATTGCTATAGTTTTGGTATCTCCAGCTAACTGCTTTTTAAACCGTCAGTGTCCAAGTAAAGATGGCTGACTTGGTGCCCTAAGACAATATAATGATGAAAACACAACCATGTCCATCCACTCCCCTTTTCATACTTCAACGTTTATCAGAATCTGTCCCTTTTACTCACATTATTCATTTTTGTTTGAAGTGGAAATATTATTTCTTGTCTTGTAATATCTCACTTATACTTCTACAAGCAAATGGTATATGCTAAAAATGTCAGGTCCCTGCCTGCTCCTCAGTCTTATCTTCTAGAACATGGTTCAGCATCTCTTATGTAATCAATGACATTCAAATTTCAGTCATCCAGAATTGTCCAGTCTGTCAGTACACATCATGCCACTGCTTCTGTCCAACAAATAGCCAGGTCCACCCACCAGAATAACCAACAAGAATTTGACTTAAAAGCTAATATTATATGACTAGCTTAAGCTGCCATACAATTATGTATCAGTGTAGGGCACAGGAGAAAGGCTGCAAGCTGCTACCATGCTTCCTCCTGGAATCCAGGGTTTATACCCTCAGCCTCCATATGCTTACTGTGTGACTCTGAGAATGCCACTTAACCCAGATTGTCCCTGAAAAGAGACATCTGTCCGTGGTGGATTTATCTGGTTAACAATTGAACAAAAGACTTTCATATCCATAAATCAGTCAACATAAAAAAAACACTTGCACATCTTTCCAGCATTACTGAGGAATCAGTAGTTACTTTGGTTCTCAGTAATACTCCCATGTAGTCTACTATTCTATCACAGTATTAATTAAACCCATTTAATTTTCATTAGCATACCCAAAACAATGCATCTATCTTTCACTCATAAAGTTAATTTCAGAAGTTATATTGATTGATATTAGATTATAAAAATAAAGATAATTCACTTCTGTCAATTACAATCATACATAAACCTAAGATATTGTAAAACGTACCACAACTGCAAACTTTGAAAGATAGTGGCAGGCATGGCTTGCCACCTGGTGGTGTGAATATCTAGATGACTGTCATTGTTGAAATGACACCCCAAAGCTATGTGCAACAATGGAAAAAATGGGTTGTGGATGAATGAATATGGATAGCATTTGAGGGTGGGAGGTTGGCATAATGGTTAAGTTGTTTAACTTACATACACAAGGTGTGGGGTTTGATTCTTACTTGGGGTAACTGACTAGACGTAAAATAACCCACAAGAGCAGTTACACTAGTACTAACCTATGAGAATTATACATACTTTATATATATATATATATATATATATATATATATATATATATATATATATATATTCGCATACATAAAAATAAAATGCAGCTCTGAAAATATCTACACTGTTTTATTGTAAAATATATAAATACATATGCATATACATATTCCTCAGGAAGTTCTGTTAAGTTCAAGAATGAAAACAGTTATTTTTTTTTTTTTACAATAAAAGAAGATGTGGACATTTTTGTAGTGGCATTTTGATATTTTTATGTTTTCTTAGTATGCTTGTCATGTTTGTGGATTATATTCATATACATATACATTTACTTCAAAAATCTCCCATACTATTATCTAAATACTAGTTCTAATATAGAGATAATTGTAGTAAAACTTGTTATAATGCAAACCTGCTGATAAATCTTCCTTAAAATAAACTGTGGCAAAGATAGCATTTTATATCTGAAAACCACTATTATGTGTTGTGATGAGAGGTATATAAACATTATTATTAGGTAACGTAGCTTAACTTCTTGACATTAGATACATTAACATCATTAGTTAAAAATGTCAAATATGACCTTTCCTTGTAGGCAGTGTAATTCTTGATCTAATCTCATAAAATTAAGGAAAAAGAAAAATGTTTATCAAGTTAGTTTTAATTAAGGTTAGGCATAAACCTGCCTTCCCAATTCACAGAAAGAAAATGCCAACCAACTAATTTTTTTTTTCATAGAGACTGTTAGTAAGCAGCTCATATTCAGTGCTTCAAGGAAACAACACATCTAAAAGAAGAACAAAAATTAGTACACACTTCCATACAAACAGCCAAACTAGTGCAAATATTTTCTGATCACATTTTAACTTACATAAGGCATACAGGTTTATGTGTAAGTACTAGGCTATTAGTCTGCAAGACTATTATAAGCCTAGCCAAATATCAGAGGTCAGAATCAAACCAAATAATTTGTATATGTGAGGTAAAGACCTTAAAAATTATACCTGCCCCTCCTCTTTATACCAACTGCTTAATGAAATCACAAAAAATAGGTTAATTTACTTTTTCTCAAAGTCCTGGACAGATATGACCACCAGTCATTGTGAAGCTTTTCTTGAAAAGTCAGATTTTCATATTTCCTTTTGCATAAGATTCATACCACCATTTTATCTACTGTTAATGCAGAGGTGTAGGTTGAACTGTTTGTCTTGTTCAATCACAGCCTCATCTCAGGCTTCGTCCCTGCCGATTGGTGCACTACAACAGTCATCCCTATCCACAAAGGAGAAGCAACTACAGACCCTGGGAACTATCCCCCCATTAGCCTGATGAGTCTGATATGCAAAGCTATGGAATGCATCATCATGGACCTAATAAACAAGGATATAGGGAATCTCCAAACTCTGGATCCCACACAGTTTGGTTTTGTGAAGGGTAGCTCATGCCTGCTCAACCTGGTCAACTTCTTTGAGTCAGTCACCAGAGCTGTGGATGAAGGCAAGATGGTTCATACAGTCTACCTTGATCTGGCCAAGGCCTTTGATACCATTTCCCACTCAGGAATCATAGAAAAACTTACTAAGCTAGGCATCAACCCCTATATCACTAGGTGGGTTGCAAACTAGCTCACAGATAGAACCCACAGTATGAAAGTAGCTAACTCCAAGTCAGACTGCCAACCAGTCATGAGTAGAGTCCCACAGTGTTCGGTTCTGGGTCCTCTCCTGTTTGGTATCTACTTCTCTGAAGTCCAGGCCAACATGGAGGGACTCTGGCTGACAAAATCCGCAGACAATTGCAAGTTGGGAGCTATTATTAAATCCCCAAGTGATGTTGACATCCTACAGAAAGGCCTCACTGAGACCAACGACTGGTGTCAGAACCATGGCCTTAAGCTCAATGCCAAAAAATGTATAGTCATCCCCTTTGGGAAAAACCCGGTTTGAATTACCACATCGATGGTAGTCCACTGAACACACAAGGCGTTATAAGAGATCTTGGAACACAGGTCGACAGCAACCTGTCTTTTGACTACCACATTGCCACTGTGGTCAGAAAGTCCTTCTGTGTGGCACATCTCATTACTAACGGTTTTGCATCCAGGATGAAACAGGCCATTGTCTCCCTCTACTCTTCCCTCATTAGGCTAGTCATCGAGTACAATGACCCATTTGGCATACACCTCACTAGGCACCTGCAGCAACTGGAGAGGCTGCAAAAGTAGCTCAGAAAGAGGATCCTAGGCCTTAAACACTTGTCCTATATGGACTGACTCAAAAAACTCCAATTATTCTCTGTCTCATCCACCTACTTAGAGGCAATCTCTGCTTGACTTACGAAGCCATGTCTGACCCAGCTCTGTTTGAAATTGTGCATCTAAAGAAATCCCAATCCCTCCACACCACACACTCCAGAGACCTCAATCTCATTACCACAATCAACAGAACATGCTGGAGGGACAGGTTCATAACTCAGGGACTGCCCATGCTATGGAATAGACTTCCCATACATGTCAAGCAGAGCACCTCACTGGCCCTCTTCAAGAGAAATCTTGAGTGGATGGGAAATAGAAAATTCACCCTGGGGATCACTCCAGTGGCTCTACTTGACAGAGGCACTGGGAACTAAGGTCGGGTGGCATGATGCCAGGGTAATCCTATGGTCTAGGCTTGTAAAGGCTCCAAGGCCATTAGCCTAGTGCACACCTCTGAACCTATGAACCACTTTCACCTATGTGCTTCATAAAAAGGTATATTAAGTACTACAGTGACTGTTTTTATAGGCCACCATTTTTCATGACTTTTTACTGAGGTAAATGGTATTCACAGAATCTTTTCATCTGCAATCCATCCCTCAAGGGCAAAGGTAAATAAAATGTAGGAATAGTTTAGAGCAGCCAGTCAATTTCCATTTTTATGACAGTGAGACAGAGTGCATATAGAAAGGCCAGTATTGAAGCTTGTCCAATGAGTTGTGAACATTTTAACTGCATGTCAACAGTGCTACCTTAACAGTAGAAAGTCATCAGATTCCCTGTATGCCCACTTTCAGAATTCAGACAAGACCCATGTCTCTACTACTCTGAAGTGTGATATATGTGCCACTAAGGATTACGGATGTTGCCAGGGACCTGAGAGTCTTGTAGCTCAGATAGGCTGCTGAATATGAGTTCAGGCAAGCAGCTGTGGCAAGGGGGCATGACAGAAATTTTAGGTTTAGAGTGGAAGGAGTTTAGGTTTATTGAGCGTGAGCGAAATTTTAGGCTTAAAGAGTGATTGCGGAATTTAGGTTTAAGGAAGGGTTTTAGAGATTTAAGTTTAGAGACCAATCACAGGCTTTATGGTTGAGGTGTAGAGATTTAGCATAAGGGCTGGAGAACTCAGGTTAGGAGCTGGCTGTGAGTTTTAGGGTCAGCCTTTAGAGTAAGGCTATACAGTTGTATAGGGTCAGGTATGGTGAGGCTTATGTACGAGTGGAAAGTCAGGTTAGTGGGAGTATGATCACTTGCTTTTTCAAGCCATATAAACATGTGAATGCCTCAGGTAGGACCCAGACAGAAAACATTTTTCAGGAGGGAATGGGTGTGGAGATGTTTAAAGAAGGGTATTTATTTACTTGCACATTTCTTTGTTGACACAATGCTCCCAATGAGATGATTAAGCTCTTCATTTTTCAGAAGAAACCAGTGAAGAACCTTCAGCTGCAAAACAATATTTAACAAACAACTGTGCGTTTGACTAGCACTGAGTGTAAAATTCAAGGGAAAATATGCTGCAAGGCACTGTCTGTCATTAAAGTAGAGTAATGCAAATGTTAATCAAAATAACAGCATGCAGTGCTAAGCAAATGCATAAACATTCCAAACATAACAAAGTAGACACAAACCTCTAAACTTAAAATGCAATTATAGACAGTCCGTAGCAAGAACTACCAACCAATAACCTCAGAACAATAACAGGGTGCTGCTCCTTAGAGGTATGTTTGCCCAAAACAATGGCAGTCACAGGGCATGAAGACATCAAGTTACTTGCTGTCTTGTGTAAGATTTCTGATGTGAATGCCTGCTCTGGGGAAAATGATTTGGGTGGACTTCTGTCCCATAACAAAGGTGACATATGCTCATAAACTCCTGTATCCACCATCTGTTGAACTCCGAGAGAACTTCCTGTGGGTTGCACTGGGGAAAATGATTTGGGTGGACTTCTGTCCCATAACAAAGGTGACATATGCTCATAAACTCCTGTATCCACCATCTGTTGAACTCCGAGAGAACTTCCTGTGGGTTGCACCTGCCAATATGTTTTTTTAGGAATGATCCTTCTTTTAGAAATAACAACTTGGCTTTCATCTAGGCATAGTCAGGTATAATTACATGGGTCAATGTTAGAATGTCTACTTGCCAAAATGTTGACATTCATAACATTGAACCCAAATACTTGAAAGAGAATGTCAAACCTGAAGATAAGCCAATGAAGTAATTTTGGAAGGAAAGGTTTTTGCAAGCCCCCTGTACCCCAATGTGGAGGCAGGGCTTCAGTCCCATACCTTCTGCTAATTATATATACCAAGTTTGAGATCACCCTACATCTAAAAATGGGCAGAATACCAATTCCTGCTATACTGCAGTCTCACACAACTACCTACTTGCACTGCGCAATGTTATTTCTTTGGGATACCTTCAGATTCAGTGTTCTGCTCTTGAGTATTTGGGCTTGATGCTACAATGTCAAAATTTTGTCAAGTTGACATTCTAACAGAGACCCATAGTCATGCATATGCACCAGCATAAAGGTGAATTGGACACTAAGTACATTGCCTTAAAGTGTTTATTGTATACACTGAGAACAAGTACATTTGTTATATTCAGCTGGATATGAACCTTACTATGAGGAATTAAACATCTGGATGACCTATATGTGAGCTCTGGAGAAAAATTAAAGGGACTTTTCTAGTAACAGCACACCTGTCCCAGCAAGAAGTATCTAAGAAAAATGACACAATAACCCAACTTTGGTGTTGCCCTTGATTGTTAACTGACCAGAGTGCTTGCTGAGTTGCATTTCCTGATGGAGAAAGACACTTAGTTATTTTACATGGAGACATTTCAGCAATATTGCAGAGATTACAAGCCACAAAAATTACACTTTTACTTTAGAAAATAGTTCTAGTGCAATGATTTGAGGAGGAGATTTTAGATAAGCTATATCTTAAGTGACAGAAAATCTGTCTCCAAGGAAATGATCTGCACTAACACCTAACTGAAAGAGGACCTGTTTTTTAGCATTCAGTTTGGATTCATCCATGTTGTTTTTCCACAAGAGCAAAGAAGCAGAGAAGGTCGGAGACTGAGGCTAAGTGAACATGAATGATAGAAAAGAGTGAATAAGCGAAACTAATATGCAAATGTCATATATGTGACATTTAATTACCTTAGAAAGAGTGACAAAAAGTCTTTAACAAAATTCTTGTGTTTTTAATTAAAGATGCTTGAGAGGCTGAGCAAGATGTCTTCTAAAACTTGGTCTTTGCCCAAGTCATATACCTTGAGAGAACTGAATGTGCCTGTCTGCTATTCCACTCTGAAGCCTGGCAGTTTTTATAACAAGATGTCTTAATCTTCATTTAAACATAAATTATGTGCTTCAGGACTTTTCAAAGAAACTTGAATGGGAGACAATCCTATACTTACCTGCTGATGTACATGAGGGTAATGGAGCCATGATGGAGACATCCTTCTACAGCCATGGCAGCCATGATGGAGACATCCTTCTACAGCCATGACATGATAGGCATTACAAGCCAAATAAGTTGTGAGACTGATTCGAACCTTACTTATACTCACCCTCATGATACACCTACCTCTTGTAGAAAGGCAAGGCATGTAAGGTCAAGAATGATTTTAAGGATACTCATCCAATTATCAAGATTTGTCTAGAAGGTTGTAAGGTCACTCCATTTTATATGTGAAGACAGTTTGTTCCAGACATTGGGTAAACACTTGGTTAATATAACTACCCCCTGGCATGTTTTATTTATTTTTCAGTGGAAATTTATAACCTTAATTCTAGTGTTTGTGGAACTGTTTGTCTTGTGGAGATACATGAGATCAAGGATACATGAGATCAAGGATGGTTAGGCCCTTAGTGACAAGACATAGATCTCTGAACAGGAGTCAAAAAGAGATGGAGTATAAGGACAAGGCTTCAGGTCAGTCTTGTTAGCCAAGTGACTTCAAACTACCAAACTTTTTTTTTCTGTTAGGAACCTGAGGGGTCTTTCCGGTTGCATGGTATGTCTGTATAAGTGCATAACGAAAGGGACATTGTACACTATAATTATTTTAATCAGATCTAAGTACTGTAGGACAATGCTGTCTGCCTTCTGATATCAGCTGTACTAGACAGAAGTATTTGTAGACTATTGATATTACATGGTGGTAAAAGCCAAGGGACTCATCAGTCAACCTTCCTTGGTTCATTTGTTGATGAAGGCCCAAGTTGCTTGCTTGCATGTTACTTTCTTCTTCACAGAATAACTTGCAAACTCATGGAATACATTTCTGTCAAATATAGTTGTGGCAGACACAGAATAAGTAATTAAGATATGTGAGATACGCATGTGAATATCCTAAGCTCACTCACTGCTTTGCCATTCCTACATACATACATACATACATACAAATATTTCAGGCATAGGCAACAATGTCCTTCTAGCCCTGCCATTATCCCCAAAGAGTTATTCCAATGCGTCTAGGTTGTTCTTAAAAATATCCGAACTTCTGCTAGCTTGAATGTAATTTGGTAGTCTAGTCCATGTACCAGCTAATGTCAATCAATTAGTACGCCATTCATCTGGTTGTCTGATTCTGTACTACTTTTGATAACCCCAAACATTCCCAGATGTAGTGGTCTCTAAATACCCTGTATACCTGAATAAGGTCTCCTTTTAAATATTTCTGTGAGACACTGTCAATGTTCACATATTTTAGTCTTTCGAATTAACTTAAATTTTTACATCCATTGATGCCCTTGGTATATTTCAGCTGTACTTTTTCCACTCTACCCATGCTTGTTTTCTTATAAGTTTTCCATATTGTTAATTCCATACTCAAGTGTGGGTCTAATTTAACTAACAATAACACCATTTCTAATTTCCTAGACTTCATAAATCATTTTATACAACCTATAGTTCTATGCCTATCATTAATCAGTTGGTTGACATTATTAGAAAAACACAAAGCTAGATCTATGCATATACCCAGGTCCTTAAATTAATCTACAGTTTCAATCACTGTGTGCTATATTAAATGTTCACCTTCCATTTTTTTCCTCGCAAATTTCATATGCTTAACTTTTGATGTATTACCATAATATCCTCCTGTGCCCAAATGAACAATTTAGTCAAGTTTTTTTGCAGACATACCCTATCTGCAACACATTTAATCAATTTACACATTTTCATTTCATCTGTATATAGACTATAAAACACCTCGGATGAAAAAGATAGATTTGAAAGCTACAATCTAAACAAGTCTGGGCCTAAGACAGAGCCCTGTGTGATTACTTGACTGTAACCTAGAACTTTACTTGTCCAAATGGTGTATGATACTTGTCATGTCATATTTGCAAGCCATGCAGCTATCCACCTTATCAAGAATACAGCAGTACCTTGTTGTTCTAATCTATGGATCAGTGATTTGTGTATGACCCTATGAAATACTGAAGCTAAGTCTAATAAATAACATTACATCACAATTTTTCATTAATAGCTGTTATTATATTGCTATAGAACATCATGCTGTAGGCGGTTATAGATCTATTTTTAACATATGCATGCTGATATAAGGTTTCAAGTCCCAATCTTTCCAGTTCTGACAATTTATCCAAAATAACTATCTCCATTATTTTTCCACAACACAAAAGTAAACTTTTTAGTCTGTATGAGTCTGGGTTTGTCCTACTCCCCTTTCCCCTTAAAGATAGGTTTAACAAGTACGTCTCTAATCTTGAGGAATATCTCCATATTTAAATGGCAGATATAAATGATATAGTGAGTTCATGCTGAATATCTCTCTGGTCTTTATTACTAATTCCATCTCCTCCTTGTGCTTTGTTTGGGTCCATTTTGTATAGTTCTTTTCGGTGTAATCTAATCTGATTTCCATATCTGAGGATACCTGAATGGTACTAGGACAGTTTATTTCCCCCTTTGTGGAGCCAAACTGCTTTGTATATGATTTTTTAAATATATTTACAATATGTTTTGTCTGACAAATTTTAGAATCTACACACAGTGTATCAATTTATATGTTTTTAGTCCTACTGCATCTTATATATCTATAATTTGGTTTCTTATTATGGTCGATATCGTCATATACATTTTCTTAAAAATATCCTTAATCTTGTCTCACACTATTATGTTTAATTTGTCTGTCCATCTTATTTCAGTTTTGAAAGTTATAGTTTGTCCTCCTTTCCATTTCTTATATTTTTGTCTTTTACCTTAATCAAGCATCTTGTTCTTGTGCAAGTATATCCTCCTAATGTTGTATGCTTAGAGCTTGATGTTAAACTTTTTTTTTATTTTTTACATTCAAGCAATTTCTTTTTTAAAACTTACCACATTCCTTCTGCATTTTTTCCACTGAGACACTGTAAAAGTTTAGTCTTTCGTAATTATATTTTCACACCCATGGATGTATGTATTTTTTTCTGTTTACTCATGCTTGTTTTCTTATAAGGTTTCCATACTCAAGTTTGGATCAATTTAACTAACAAGCATAGTTTTACATAGTGTCTGCTTTGTTTCCATTTAATCTGTTATTAACCTTCTGTGGATTGAACATGCATACTGTAGATTGTATTCTGTGAAATATTACTGAACTTGTAATGAGTACTAATGCAGGCATTGTGTTTATTTTTGTGAGATTCATGAAATAAGTGGTTGCTTGATATGTAGGTGTATCCCCAGAAAATAAGATGTTTCATTGCATCTCATCATCAAGAAATTGATCAAAGGTACAACAGGATGAAATAACCTGGGTCAACACTTTGGGGAAAAAAAGCATTTTTTGCAAGAATCAAGCCTCGTTATGCTCTGCTTTCTTTTATTTAAACCATTGTCACACAGCTTTGGCTAAACAAGCACACACACACACACACACACACACACACACACACACACACACACACACACACACACATGCACGCATGTGCGCACACACACACACACACACACGCACACAGACACAGACAGAAGGAGAGACGCACACTGATACACACACATATACACAGGCACATGTACACACACACACACACACACACACACACACACACACACACACACACACACACACACACACACACACACATGCCCTACAGTTACAGACACATCACATGTTTAAATGTGATCAAATAAATAAAAACAAAATGCAAGGCATTGCCATCTTCCTACTACCACCCCATACCTCTTAATTGTCCCTGATTTGGCCACATTTTTCTTGGTCCTTAACAATGTGTTTGGTGTATTGGTAAATCAGTGAGGATTACATCAATAATGCTAGAAATTAGAGTTCCATACTTCCTATTTTTGGCAATGCACAACATTTGCTGATGGACTGCCTGTTGCAGTTGAAAGACGTAAGTAAGGCTGCCTCTGTCATTGTCTCTGTCTTTCTTTCTCTCTCTCTCTCTCTCTCTCATGCTAATGCTGTCTTTCTTCTCTCTTTCATTCCCACAGATACACACACATATTTACCCACACACAGACAGACAGACACACACACAGACAGACACACACACGCACACACACATGCACACATGCGCACACACACACACACACACACACACACACACACACACACACACACACACACATGCATTCTCATTACTTTTTCCTCTGTTTACTTTTGAAAATTTTAGACTCACTAAGCAGGAAGGCCACATTAAGTGAGTGTAAAAAAGTGGCAGCATTTGCTTTTTTCTGTCCAATATTCACAGCATAGACCCCCTTACACTATATAACTTAATATAAACTTATTTAACTCCCGTGTTCACTGAACTCACAATGATACACATTGAGTCACTGAACGGGCACCCCCCCCTACACCTTTCTCCACTAATCTGACTTACACACACACACACACACACACACACACACACACACACACACACACACACACACACACACACACACTGCTGTTGCAGTCATACACCTTTGTGAATAAGTTAAAAGTCTACCTTGCCAACAACTGGTCTTGCTGTTGCACCTGACATTTTATTTTTCTTTACTCCCAACCATTCTAAAATTGCTGCATATGTCTCTGTAATGACTTCATCTCCTACAAGGCTAGCATCCTACTTCTCTTCCTTTCTTTCACTCCTATACAATTACCTGTCTGTCCATCTTTCAACTTGTATTCTATATCTAAATATTAATTGTTATTTTACTCTGTATTTCATTGTACAATAAATTACTTGTATTTCATTGTACGGCATATTTTCACTTTACTTGGAGCTTTTCTCCCTGGGCTGCTGCTGAAAATAGGTGTTAACTCAGTTGGTTTATCCTATTTAAACAATGTAATTAATTGAATAAATGTTCACTCATTTGATTTAACCTGCACACACACAAGAGCGGACACCCACGCACACACGCATACACACACACACACACACACACACACACACACACACACACACACACACACACACACAGACACGCACACACACAGACACACACAGACACACACACACACACACACTTTTGTCAGTCTCAGAATAACGGCTAACTATAAATACAAAATAAATGGAATGACATGTCAGTGTACAACAAAGTCAAACATTTCAAATGAAGAATGGTTATTGCAAAACAGTATATACCTTCAGTTTCATATAAACATACTGATAGAATTAGTTTAAGTAATATACTCAAGAGACTCGAGTCCATTAAAATATAAATAAAATTTGCTTGAGAAATAGAAATATCAAAGATTCTTAACACTGTATTCCATTCTGAATTAAAAGCAAGTGCAATCTCTTCCCCTTTCACATAAGTGACAAACCATCTGACCCCTGTCACATATTCATGACATTGATTTATGTACTGAGCAGGAATATCTCTCTGAGCAGGAGTATCCCTCTGAACTTCTAAATAAAACCCAAATTGCATTTTCAACAACCAAAAACTGGATGTGCCAAAACCACCTCTCTCTAAATGCAAATAAATCAAAGATTCTACTTTTCCCAACTACAAAGTCCTTCTCCTATGACAAAAACAACTTCAAAGTCTAGCAATACCAATTCACCTATAGAAGTAGTTCCCTCCGCTAAACTACTTGGTATTACCATTGATGAACACCTCAAATTTGATATACATATTCAACAAAATATCAAGAAAATCCACCAAAAGCTAGGCATGTTGTATAGGAACAATTGCTTTCTCTCCAACTCTGCTAGGCATACACTGGCCACAACTTATCTTCTCCCTTCCTTATTATTTGGAGCCCCTCTCCTAACCAATCTGTCCTCCACTATCACCTCCAAACTAGAAACCTGCTATAACAAAATCCCTAAATTCGCCACAAACTCCAAAAACTATACCCATCACTGCCTTACCCTACAATCCCTGAATTGGCTCGAACTCCCTAACTACCTAGACTACCTCCAACTCACTACTGCTCATAGACTCATATTTCACCCAACTCAATGTCCAGCCCTAACTAATCTCCTTCCCCCCTACGTACCCAAAAGAACACTAAGATCTGAACATCAGAATCTAATAGCCATCAATAAACCTAAACATCCTGCTGGCCATCTTCTTCTCGTCTACTCACTTGGCAAAAAATGGAATTCCCTTCCATCTACTCTAAGATCTATGCCAAACTCTGAAAACTTTAAAAGCCTGCTTTTTAAACACCTGTCCTCCAAGCGAAAATGTACCTGCCTTCACCCTATCTAATCCAAGTTAAACCCTCTGCTCCCAGTGTGTTCTCTCTCTTTCTCCTGGGCTCTTTATGCTCTCAATAACACCTACAGCCACTCTGACTCAATTCAACCTTGTAAATATTGTAAATAGCATCCATGTTTAATTATGTGTAATCAGAGTATATTCTCTGTCTTTATACTGTCTTCTCTCTTTCTACTCATGTTCATACATATATTGTTGTCAAACTCCACACATTAGACTGCTCCTTAAATGAAATTGTAAAACCCTGAACTCTGTTAAATACCATGACTCCAAATGTGTTAATTGTAACTTTTTGTATAATGTATCTGTTATACCTATGTACCACTTGTATTGTAACTGTTTTATGCAACCTGAAACTTTTCTCCCCGGGTTTCCACTGAAAATGGGTCATTTTGGCCCAGTGGACTTCCGTGGTAATCAAACTGAAAATAAATAAATAAATATGTTAAGAATCTTTAGGCCAGCATTAACCCAATTAGAAGCTTCCCTTTGCAACAAGAATAATCCACACCATTCAACCACAAGATCCAGCCATCTCATGTAAATTAAAATTTATGATCAAAAATTCTTTCTCAGTCCTACACTGCTGGCTTCCATTTGATATTTTATTTAAGACGGTCTGAGAACATATAAATAATATCAGCTGTATATTGCATCATCTTTATTATATTAAGAACTTTCTGATTTCTTCCTAGTTTTAAATTAACTGCATGTATGATACTGTCTATGTAATAGCCTTGCATGTATTTCCCAAGAAATATGCCACTTTCTGATATTCGTAGTTCTGTTCCATATCGTTCACATTGCTTGCCAGAGACATATAACCCTTCCAGTCTGAACAACCTCATCTGTAGCTCTGTGGCAATTGCTAAAACCATGTTTCCCAAAGGTCCTTATAGTGTGCTCTATCTTTTATAAAGTTAACCTGTTTCACCCATGGAAGAAAGCTGCCTTAACTGCATATTTGTCTGTTAATAAGTGAGACAATTTCCTGATGTCTGTTATATGAAGGTTGTTGTTTATTTGACATATCATACTGAGCAACAAACAAACCAAACTAATACACAATGCTGAAAACTCTGCTGGAGAAGACGTGAAGCTCAATAAATGTATATAATGAACTTTAATACTCAAAATATAAAACAAGTAAGCACTTTCACCTAAAATCATACAGACTTCTTTAGATAAAACTTGTTAAGTTTAAAATTTGCACTTAAATAAGCTTCTAAATCACACGACAACTCCACTGCAAAAATGGTTCCAAACTCTTAAAGCAACAGTTGTCTAAAATCACAGCTACAAATCTTATTTAACCCAAATGCATTTTGATTAACTCATAGGCTAATAAATGTTGTGTCTTTCAGCTTTTCCCGGTTAGTGGTCGCCACAGCGGAACTTCGGTCCGCTAATGATTGGCAGAAGATTTTTACGTGCCGAGTTGCCAGCCCTGACACACAACCGTCAATGAAGGTACGCCCATTCACGCATGTCTCCACACAGAAGATGCTCTAGCTGAGAATCGAACAGGACAACGTCTTACTGTGAGGCAACAACGCTACTGCAGCACCACCACCGCAGTTAACTCATAGGCTAATAAATGATTCTTAAAATTACAGTAATATAATATACATAAAATACATGACAATGCATAATAAATAAAAAAAAATACAAACATGATCACTTTTCATACGCTTTCCTCTTAAGTAAGCAATTTATTTTATTTTACATTTGTTAACTGGGAAAGTCTGACTTGGAATGAGCCAATTTTCAGCAGAGGCCCAGGGAGAAATGTTCCAGATGCATGTCTTTATAATGTGGGATGAAACTGGAGCACTCAGAAGAAACCCACACAAATGTAGGGAAGACATGCAGACTCCACACAGCAGGCACTCCAGCCAAGAATCGAACTGGAGAACCTTTTGCTGAGAGGCAACAATGCTACCGCTGCACCACTGCACCATCCAGCAAGTAATGTATTGATATAACTTCATTGAGTCCTGGGAGGGCCGAAGCATTTAAAAAAATCTGCCACCAAAGTTCACTGTCTTCAATCAATAATTTCCAAGGACCACCTTTAGGACTAACTTCCACTTCTTCTAAAATAATAAACAGAAAACACTGATCCAACCATTGCTGAATATGTTTATAGAGCACATTCATAGATTCAGCCTTCCTTATTTCATAATTGTGCTTATATATTCAATCTCTTAGTTTGCGCTGTAATTTGCCATCATAAAAATTATATCAAAGTTGGCATATAGCAGCATAAACAATCCCTTCGGTATGGCAGTTAAATTTGTCAGGAATGCAAATAACCTTATCATGGATTGAAAAACTACTACACACAAAAATAAAGGGACATTGGGACATGCACCACATTTGGACATACACCCCATAGATGTTTTAACTTTTGAGTGCCCCATATCCTAAATATTCTCAAAACATGTGCCTTTTTTATAAACAATATTAGGCACAGGACCTATGCGGTTACAAAAGAATGTACAGAACTAGTTTGTTGCTGATGCATATGGGTGTCAGATGTACCAACATTATAGCCCATTATATTCAAATTATTGTCTACCCCACCTTCCACCATTTGTAAATTTGAATTTTCTGCACCACTGTTCAGTGGACAGTCCCAAAGATTAGTAATATAATCAGAAATAATTGACATTTTATTATAAACAATAGAACTTTAAGTAATTGTCTAAGTCTTGTGCCTAATATTGTTAAGTTCTCTCTTTAATTTGAAACTATTAATTCATTTTTTATGGAGAAGCAGAGGTTTTCATTTCTTGGTTACAGGATACTGAATCTCGATACTTTGTCTGAGATAATTTTAATACATTTAAATAAAGAGGGGGGACCTGGCATAATGGTTAAGGTATTTACCTTATAAACACAAGGTGCAGGTTTGCGTCCCATGTTGGATAATTAGCTAGGCTTAACATGGCCCTAATAATCTATTAAACTGTTATTGGGAGGTTGGCATAATGATTAAGTTACTTACTTTCTAAACACAATGTACAGGGTTTGATTCTCACATGGGATAATTAGCTAGGGTTAAAATGGCCCACAAGGGCAGTTAGCCTAGTATTGAACTATTTTCCATTTCTTTTAGACTCAGGAATAATATTTAGAATCTGTATTTCAGCTGTACAGGCAAAATTCCTTTGTCAATTGCTACTTTAACTGCAAATGTAAGGAAAGCAGAAACTCAACAAAATGTAATATGATTGATTTTATTTCTTGTTTTGTTCAAATTATATTGGAAATTAAAGGAAGGGTTTAGTCATAAGCCAAAGTACTTGAATTGGGAAATGATCTGTATTGGGGAGGTTGGTGTCATGAATTTGGAGAGTAGATGGGTTTTGTTAAAATTTTCTGTGGTCCTAAAAGACGATGATATAGTTTGTTTTTTGATGTAGTAAAGAGCAGATTTTGTTATTAGCCCATTGCATTAAGGTTAAGAAGTCTGATTGTAGGTCTTTTTGCACAGAGAGAAGTGATGGATTGATGTGATATAGTACCATATCAATCTGCATATAGAATGACTGGTAAGTATGGCATGTAATATAAAAGTTTGTTAATTAAAACTGAGAGTAAAAATGAGGTGAATATGAACATGGTGGGGTGGGGGCCACTAGACATCAGGGCTTACTATAAAAGTGCAATAACAACACCAGCATCTAAATAAGGATCAGCAGTGGAGGTTGGGGAACCACCATAAACAGAGGACAATAAAGTGTAAAAGTGCCACACCAACACCAACATTGTGATGGTGGGGGGATGGGGATACACTGGACACCAGGGAAGAGTGCCCTAAGGCACACAACAGCAGAATGGGGATGGGGGAAACATCAGATACACTCTTAAGTGCCATAATGGCACTAACTGCAGTACAGAGATCAGGGGTAGGGGGACTGGTAGACCACCAGGGAATGAATTGCTGTAATGGCACCACCATTGCTACAGGTATTAGGGGTAGGGGTGAATTATTGGACACCACGTGTGAGTCTCTAAAGTGCCATAATGGCACCAGTGTTACTATGAGGATGGGGTGGGGGGATGCACTTGATAGCAGGTAATACTGCTTAAAGTGCTCTAAGGCACATAATTTACTATGGAGATCGGTAGTGAGTTAAACCACCAGACACCAGGACATACACTTAAGCACTGTAATGGCACCCAGTGCCAGTGTGGAGACTGAGGATGGAAGGAACTACTCTCTTTAAAGTGCTGTGACTGCACTAAAATATTATGAGGATGAGGGGAGATCATGGGAGTTAGGAATGGTGCAGGGCTTGTAGTGTGTGTGTGTGTGTGTGTGTGTGTGTGTGTGTGTGTGTGTGTGTGTGTGTGTGTGTGTGTGTGTGTGTGTGTAGACAATGTATGTGCAAGTGAGTAACTGGAGGGGGGATTCTGAGTAGCAACGTATTACCACCACATGTGGGTCAGCCTTGACCTACATGTCATGATAGTACCTGTGATGCAGGAAACATGCACCATTGAACCAGAAAATGTTCATCTTAGCATCGAAGGAGACAAGGTTTTCTCTAGTAATCTAATTAGATCCCAATAGTTTTACACACCCAGATCATGTTCCAAAATCTGTAAGAACAAATGAGAATGGTTAGCACTCTTGACTCTGAATCCAGTGATTTGAGTTCAAATCTCAGTGGAACTTGTCTTTTTTCTATGCAGTGTCAGTGATGTAACAGGTAGCACACTCGACTTTGGTGTAGAAGGCTGTGGGTTCTATTCTCACTAGGCAGATGGATTGCTGATAGTACAGCATAAGGAGGTGCTGCAATCCTGAGTGTGTCAGAGTTTCATAGGTATGTACTAGGCTATCTGCCCGAGGGCATTTATAAACCTAGCCAGAGTATGTCAGCTTTCGCCACCCCATTGATTAATTAACTGAGCCTCTGTCAAGAAGAGCCAATGAAGTGATCCCAGGGGTATATTTTCTGTTATCCATCCACTCATCAAGGTTTCTCTTGAAGAGTGTTAGTGAGGGGCTCTGCCTAATATAGTTAGGAATTTTGTTCCAAAGCATAGGGAGTCTCTGTGACAGGAATCTATCCCTCCAGCATGTTCTATTTATTGTTGTGGTGAGGTTTAATTCAGTAGAATGAGTGGCTTGCAGTGACTTGGATTTATTTAGGTGGAGCATGTCCATCAATTCTGAGTTGGACGTGGCTTTGTAAGTCAGGCAGAGATCACCTCTGAGTAAGCGATATGCGACTGAGTACAGCTGGAGTTTTCCAGTCGGGCTGCATAGGACATATGTTTGAGGCCAGTAATCCTCTGGGTGAGGTCCTTTTGTGGTCTTTCCAGCTGTTGGAAGTGTCTTGTGAGGTACATCCCAAATGGGGCATTGTACTCTATGATGGGTCTGATCCACAAGTAGAGGGGCACTATAACCTCTTTATTTCTAGATGCAAACTCTTCAGTAATTAGATGGGCTACATAGAAGGATTTCCTAACTACTTTGGCAATATGATTGTCAAAGGAGAGATTACTATCTACATGGGTCCCCAGATCTCTTATTACCTCTTCTGTATTAAGGGGGCTGCCACCTATGTGGTAATTCATGGGTGTTTTGTTTTTCCCAAATGGGATGACTATGCATTTTGTGGCATTTAGCTTGAGACCATGACTTTGACACCGGGTGTCTGTCTCAGTAAGGCCCTTTTGGAGAATGTCCATGTCAGCCGGAGAGTCAATTATGGTTCCCAATTTGCAGTCATCAGCAAACCTGGTTAGCCATAGTCCTCCTGTGTTTGCCTGTACTTCTGAGAAGTATATGTAGAACAGTAGGGGTCCCAGGACTGAGCCTTGTGGGACACCACTTGTGACTGGTTTAGAGTCGTACCTGGAGCCCGCTATTCTTACCATGTGAGTTCTGTCTGTAAGCCAGATGGCAATCCATCGCGTGACGTAGGGGTTTATGTTCAGGCTGGTGAGTTTTTCTATAATTTCCGAGTGGGAATGGTGTCAAAAGCCTTGGCGAGGTCAAGGTAGGCTGTGTGAACTACCTTCCCCTCATCTATGGCCTTGGTGACTGTCTCGAAGTCAACCAGGTTTAGTAGGCATGATCTGCCCTTAACAAAACCGAACTGGGTCGGGTCAAGTGTTTGTAGGTTCCCAATTGCTTTGTTAATGAGTTCCATGATGATGCACTCCATAGCCTTGCAGACCAGGCTAGTCAGGCTTATGGGGTGATAGTTATCAGGGTCAGTTGTGGCCCCTCCTTTGTGGAGTGGAATAACCGTTGCTGTGCGCCATTCTATGGGCACATAGCCTGTGGAGAGGCTGAGGTTGAACAGTGTGTTTAAGCGGGGGGTTAGTTCATTTTGTAGTTCATGCAAGACACTGCCTGGGACACTATCTGGCCCCACTGATGCTGTGCTTTTGGCTTTTGAAAGGGCTGTTTTCACCTGTGCATTTGTGATTTCCGGGACACTACACTTTTCTGGTATTGTTGTGGGCCATTTTAGGGGTGAGATGGGGGTGAAGTTTGCACTGAATCTATCTGCCAGGATGTTGGCAATATCAGTGGGTTCAGTATATTTTGTGCTATTTTGCACTAGCTCAGAGCATATCTGTGAGTTGCCACTTAGATTCTTGACATTGCTAAAGAAGGCTTTGTGGTTATCTTTCGAATCCTTGGCTATTTTTCTTTCAAAGTTAGCCTTGGAGGATTTTATGAAGGACCTTAGTTTCTTACTGATACTGATCAGGGATGTCTTTCCTTCTTGGGATTTGCTTTTCTTCTGAACTAGATTCCTCCTTCTGTTGTATAGCCTGTTTGTGGCAGGGGTCCACCAGACTGGTTTCCTTCTCTTAGGGGAGTAAATCTTGGTTTTGCTTGGGATGGCACAATCCATGCATCCTTTTAGGTGCTCATAGAGTGCATTTGTAAAGGTTCCTGCATCTTGGACACTGTTATCCTTTAGCGTGGGGGCTGTGAAACTTACCACCTCTGTCTTAAGTAAGGTGAAGTTTGCTATAGAAAAGTTTTTCACTGTGGTTTCCTTGGTTGGAGGTGGTGGTGTGGCGTGGACATCTAGAGTGATTAGTTTATGGTCTGATCTAACCAGTGACGGGTTGACCTCTGGTATGTAACACCTGTCGCCCATGTTGGTGATGACCAGGTCCAATATGTTTTCACCTCTGGTAGAGGAGTTTACCAGCTGATCCAGGGCATTTGAGTTGATAAATTCCAGGAAGCGCCGGACCTGGGAGTTTGTACTTGAGTAGTTTTCCCAGTTAGCGGTAGGGTAATTGAAATCACCCAATATCAGGGTGTTTGGTAGGACCTTCATGTTTTCTAGTGTCTCTAGAAAGGCAGAATGGTGGTCCTGGGTCATGGAGGGTGATCTGTAGTAGGCCACAATTTGCATTGCAGATTTGCCTGATGTTAGTTGCACATGGATTATCTCGGAGGTATCATGCTGCGCCACTAACCTGGAGGTGTAGGTATCCTTGAATATGGATACACCCCCTCCTTTTTTGTTTTGGTCCATGTTCTGTGGCTGAAATGTGTGATATGAGTTGTAGCCCGGTAGTGCTGGGGTGCTCTGTAGAGCCTTGAACCCAGGTTTCAGTTACTTCACAGATGTCAACGTTCTCCATACTGAGGAGTGCTTCGAGCGCGTGCATTTTGAGATTTAAACTCCTGGCGCTGAGTAACATAACTCACATTTTTTTATTTGTGCTGTTTATGGAAGTGGGTTTGACCTAGTTTTCTTACAAAAAAAACAAAACAAAAAAAAAACAAACAAAAAAAATCCTTGTTTTCCCGCCTTTTCTTGACAAGAATAGTCCAGTATACAGGCTTTGCTGTATTCTGGTCTTTGGGATAGTTCCTGTGTTGCCCATTACCTTACTTGGATAGAAGGAAGTTTCTTTGCTCACCAGTGGGAGTGGGGAGCCTTGAGCAGCCTATCTGCCCCTGAAGGAGTAACCTCAGCACAAGATCTAGTAGTAATTGGTTGTTTTGGACCATTTCTAGCTCTTTTGAAGTTCCCTGTATAAAAATCCTCCTCTGAGCATTTTTTTTCAACTATACTACTCAGCAACAGCTCCTCGTGGTCCTGCAGAGTGGTGCTAGCAGGAGAGAACAGAAAAAGCGACTACTTTTCAGATTTAAGTATATTTTTGCTGTTTCTACCTGTGCGACCTTCTTTTCTTGCTGTAAACGAAGTTTAAACTGCTATTTTATCAGTATTGAGCATTTTTATTACCTGCACTTAAGTTAAAGTTTTGTTTGTTTAATTTTACTGTTGAGGCTGCCCACTCAAGTGTGCTAGCCTGTGCATTTAATATACTACTGTTTCCCTGCATTTTTTCTGTAGTTTTCTTACAAAAAAAAATATTCTTGTTTTCCCGCCTTTCCTTGACTAGAATAGTCCAGTGTACAGGCTTTGCTCTATTCTGGTCTTTGGGATAGTTCCTGTGTTGCCCATTACCTTACTTGGATAGAAGGAAGTTTCTTTGCTCACCAGTGGGAGTGGGGAGCCTTGAGCAGCCTATCTGTCCCTGAAGGAGTGACCTCAGCACAAGATCTAGTAGTAATTGGTCGTTTTGGACCATTTCTAGCTCTTTTGAAGTTTCCTGTATAAAAATCTGCGTTTGCGTAGCTTTGCGCGGTTTTGCGCGGCTTTGCGCGAGTGTGCTCATAGTGCAGCACCGGTTAAACAAGTTTAAACTATTTCTGGCTCCGCCAAGTCTGCTCCTCAGTTTTTCCCTTAAAACTGCTCTACCTTCAATAAAATCAGTCTATTCTCTATCTAAAAAGCCCAGCACTTGATCCTAAAGCATTTTTACACAGGTAAAGCACTCTTGAACAAAAGAAAGCACTACATTCACCTACAATCCCCTTGAGTACCCATTTCCCTTTAGGTCCTTTCTGACTCAATACTCAGCAATCCTTTACACTATTCTAGCATGTTGAGAGGTCAACTACTGGCGTCCTCTCCAGTTCAGCTGGTGAATCTGGGAATCTTGAGGCAATGTTATAACTGCCTCATGTACACAGACAACCCTCTCCTCCTCCCAACAAATACAAATATATGTGAGAGATGCAACTATATAGCCAAACTGGAGGCTGAGCTCTCTCGACTCAGTACTGGCAAAACTAGTCAGGAGGAGAAGGTAACCACACACACCACAAACTCAGTCTCACATAGACCTACCACAACTGCAAACCAAACACATAAACACACAAAAACATACTCAGAGGCTCTAATTAAAAATCTACCAAAACAACAGAGGCCTCAAAAGCAGACATCCAAGCAACCACTACCTCAAAACATAGCACATGCAACACATAGTTCACAAAGTCAGTGTGCCAAACAGACACAGCCCTTAAGGCCAAACAACATGCCTGAGTCACTTGTAATAGGTGACTCCATAGTCAGACACACTGACGTCCCACTCACCAGACTGAACAAGAAAAAGGTTACAGTAAGCTGCCTGTCGGGTGCTAGAATCCGCCACATAACACAAGCACTCAGGTCACTTCAAAGCAAGTACAAATATGACTCAGTCATTGTCCATGCCGGTGTGAATGACCTGAGACGTACCTCCCTGGACTACATGAAAAGAGACATAGAGGAGCTCTCTGATTATGTAGCCCAGGCCAGTATGACCCTGACCCTGAGCAGCATCTTACCCTCACCAAGAATGATGCCACAGTACAAAGACAAAATGATCAACTTTAACAATTGGCTCAATTACTGGTGTCATTCTAAGGGGATCCAATGTCTGTCTGCTTGGGATGACATGCTTGACAAGCCACGCTGCTTCACAAGGGATGGCTTGCACCTGTCACCCCTGGACTTCCGGATATTGGCCAAGGCTCTTACCACCCCAATAATGCCTTTTTTAGGCAAGGCTCAAAAGACAAACCCACCTCCCTAGAAAACACAAGTGGAAAAAAAATAAGGGTAATGCTGCTCAACGCCAGAAGTCTAAACCTCAAGATGCATGCTCTCGAAGCCCTCCTCAGTGTGGAGAACATCGATATCTGTGCAGCGACTGAAACCTGGTTCAAGGCTCCTGAGAGCACTCCAGCACTACCAGGTTATACCTCATATCATGCTTTTTGGCCCCAAAACCTGGACCGAACCACAAAAGGAGGGGGAGTATCCATATTCATCAAAGATACCCACGCCTCCAGGTTAGTGGCAATGCACGAAGCATCGGAGACCATCCATGTGCAACTAACCGTAGGCAAAACTGCCCTACAGTTTGTAGCATGCTAAAGACCACCCTCTCAAACTCAGGAACCCCACTCAGCCTTCCTGAAGACACTGGAGAGTATGAATGTCTCTCCAAATACCATCATATTGGGTGACTTCAACTACCCAAACATAGACTGGGAGCATTACTCAAGCCCCAACACCCTAGACCAAAGATTCCGAGAATTCATAAACTCAAATGCGATGGAACAACTAGTCACCACTCCCACAAGAGGAGATAATATACTAGACCTGATCATCACAAACATGGGGACACAATGCTCCACACCAGAAGTATACCCCTCATTGGTGAGATCACACCATAAATTAATCTCACTGGAAATCCACATCCCGCCCCCACCCCCAGCACAAAAGACCACAGTGAAGAATTTCTCAAAAGCAGACTTCACACTTCTTAAGACTGAAGTGGTATCCTTCAAGGCCCCTGGGCCAGTGGAAACCACAGCCCACACCACTGAATCCTTTATAAACGCTTTCTACGGACACCTTCAAGAATGCATGGATCATGCAATCCCAAATAAAACCAAGACCCATTCCCCCAAAGGCAGGCGTCCTGTCTGGTGGACCCCAGCCATTAACAAGCTTTACAACAGGAGGAGGAAGCTACTACATGACAGAGCAAAATCCCCAAAAGGGAAGGCATCTCTGATCAGTACTAGCAAAAAACTACGATCACTCATAAAATCATCCAAGGCCAACTTTGAGAGAAAAATCGCAAAAGACACTAAAGGCAATAATAAGCCCTTCTTTAGTTATGTTAGAAACCTGGGTGGAAACTCCCAGATATGCACAGAGTTAGTCCAAAATGACAAAAAATACACTGAACCCACAGACATTGCCAACATACTGGCAGAGAGGTTCAGTGCAAATTTCTCCCCCCTCTCCCCCCCAAAAGGAGAAATATCTATCCCAGCAGAGTGTAGCCTCCCTGACATCTCAGATGCCCAGGTGAGAGCCACCCTCTCCAAAGCTAAAAACACAGCATCAATGGGACCAGACAGTGTCCCGGGTTGTGTGCTACATGAACTCCAAGAGGAACTAAACCCGCACATAAGGCTGCTGTTTAATCTTAACCTTACTACAGGATACATACCCAAAGAATGGCGTACAGCAACAGTGGTCCCACTCCACAAAGGAGGTGCTTCTACGGACCCTGGAAATTACCGCCCCATAAGCTTGACGAGCCTGGTCTGCAAAGCTATGGAGAGGATCATTATGGAACTCATAAACAAAGACATTGGGGACCTACAGACACTGGATCCTACCCAATTCGGCTTTGTCAAGGGCAGATCCTGCCTTTTGAACCTGGTCGACTTTTTTGAAACAGTCACAATGGCCATTGATGAGGGTAAGGCAGTTCACACAGTCTACCTTGATCTTGCAAAAGCCTTCGACACAATACCCCACTCGGGCATCATAGACAAGCTCACCAGCTTAAATGTAAACCCATATGTTATAAGATGGGTTGCAAACTGGCTCAAGGACAGAACCCACAAGGTCAGAATTGCTGGAGCCATGTCAGACTCTAAGCCAGTCACAAGCGGTGTCCCACAGGGCTCGGTCCTGGGACCCCTCTTGTTCGGCATTTATTTTTCTAGGTGCAAGCAAACATAGGAGGATTGTGGCTGACAAAGTTCGCAGATGACTGCAAACTGGGCGCCATAACTGATACTCCAGCGGACACAAGCATCCTTCAGAAAGGCCTCATAGAAACGGATAACTGGTGCCAGAGCCATGGCCTTAAACTAAACGCCAAAAAATGTATAGTCATACCCTTTGGGAAAAACAAAGTACCCACAAATTACCACATAGGTGGTAATCCATTAAGTACGGAAGAAGTAATCAGGGACCTAGGGACCCAAGTTGACAGTAACCTCTCATTTGACACTCACATTGCCATGGTGGTTAGGAAGACCTTCTATATTACCCACCTTATCATGAAAGGATTCACATCTAGATCAAGAGGTCATTGTGCCCCTATACTCTTCCCTTATCAGACCCATAATTGAGTACAATGCCCCATTTGGGATGTACCTAACCCGACATCTGCAGCAGTTAGAAAGACCCCAAAAGTACCTCACCAAGAGGATCAAGGGTCTCAAACATATGTCATATGCTGCCCGGCTGAAGAAACTCCAGCTCTATTCAGTCGCATACCGCCTACTCAGAGGCGATCTATGCCTGACGTACAAGGCCATGTCCAATCCGGAATTAATGGACATGCTCCACCTCAGAAAATCCAAATCCACCAGAGCCACGAGAGTGAGAGATTTGAACCTCAACACAGAAATAAATAGGACGTGCTGGAGGGACAGATTCATAACCCAGAGGCTCCCTACACTCTGGAACAGAATCCCAGTCCATGTTAGGCAGAGCCCCTCATTGACTCTCTTCAAGAGAAATCTTGATGAGTGGATGGAAGATCGTAGGTTTATCCCGGGGGTCATCTCTGTGTCACTACTAGACAGAGGCACAGTAAACTAAACCCTAAATGGGCATAGTATTCTCATTCCAAGGGGTGGCGAAAGCCACACACACTCTGGCTAGGCTTATAAATGCCCTAGGACAGATAGCCTAGTATGAACCTATAAACCTAAAAAAGGCACTATGGGCACAGCAAGAGCCTTGGCCAGTATTCAAAAGCCTAGGGGTGACAGGTGCAAGCCATCTCTTGTGAAGCAATGAGGCTTGTCGAGCATGTCATCCCAGGTTGACAAACACTGGATTCCCTTTGAATGACACCAGAAGCTTAGCCAATTGTTGAAATTAATATTTTTTTCTTTATACTGTGGTATCATTCTTGGTGAGGGCAGGATGCTACTCAGGGTCAGAATCATACCCGCCTGGGCTACATGATCAGAGAGCTTTCTCATGTCTCTTTTCATGTAGTCGAGGGAGGCACATCTCAGGTCATTCACACCAACATGAACAATGACAGAGTCATATTTGTGCTAGTTCTGGAGTGACCTGAGTGCTTGTGTTATGTGGCAGATTCTGGCTCCCGACAGGCAGCTAACAGTAACCTTCTCCTTGTCCAGCCTAGGGAGTAGGACATCAGTGTGCCTGACTATAGAGTCGCCTATTACTAGTGTGTTAGGTATGTTATTTTGCCTTAAGGGCTGTGATTGTGCGGCACACTGATTTTGTGTTTTATGTGTTGTCTGGTTTGTGACGGGAGGTGCAGGTTTTTTAGGTGTCTGCTTTGGAGGTCTGTGATGCTTTTTCAGGTTTTTATTTAGAGCCTCCAAGTATGATTTCGTGTATTTATGTGTATTTTTTGCCAGTGCTGGTTTAGTATGTCTGTGTGAGGCTGGAGGTGTGGTGCAAGTGTTAACCTTTTCCTCATGACTGCCTGTTCCAGTCCTGGGTGGAGAGAGCTTAGCCTCCAATTTAGCTATGTAATTGCATCTCTCGCATATGTTAATGTTTTGTGGTAGGAGGAGAGGGTTGTCTGTGTACATGAGGCAGTTGTAACATTGCCTCAGGATACCCAGGTTCACCAGCTGGACTGAAGAGTATACCTGAAATTGCCCTTTGGTCATGCCTGAATAGTAGGGTGAGCTGCTTAGTCGCTTGGTTGATGAGGGGGTGAATAATGAGCCTTGCCCTGCTAGGCAGTCAAGTGTTGGGGTATATTAGTGCTTGCTATTAGGTCTGAGCAAGTGCTGGACTGTAGGATGCTTTTTAAGTGCTTAGGTTGAGAGTTAGACTACTTTCAAGGGAAAAAATAAAGAGGAGACTTGGTGGAGCCAGGATAAATTTAGCCCTAGCTAACCGACACTGCCCAGACATGCAAAACCGTGCAAACACGTTTTCTTACAGCAGGGAAATGAAAGAGATAGAAATTAGCCCAAAATGGCTTATAAACTACTAACTTCTGGGCTGGAACCACTCCTCCAGGGACAGATGGCTGCTCAAAGCTCCCTCTCAGGTGAACAGAGAAACCTCCCTCTATCCAAGTAAGGTATTGGGTGAATAGAGAAACCTCCCTCTATCCAAGTAAGGTATGGGCAACTCAGAAAATCATAACACAGCCCTGAATTCAGCACTAGCCTAAAAACTGGACTATAGCTTAGAAAGGTGAGAGACAAGGAATTATTTTTCTGAAAAGATAAGGCAAAAACAGTAAAAAATACACTTAAAACAGCTTTAAATGACTACAAACAGTAAAAAATACACTTAAACAGCTTTAGATGACTACAAGCAATCAGAAAAGGCTTTTAAACAAATTACCCAATTAACCAGTAAAAAAATCTAAAACTGAGCCTTGTTCCTGTAGTTTTCAATCAGGCAAGTTCTAACAGCACACTCCTGCCACTGGGGTGCAAGGGAACCTTCTCCAAAAAAGAAGGCCTGGATTAGTGCTCAAGTTATACAAACAAAGCTAGATTCAGCAGGCCTAGATCTAGTCTATGCTACAGCAAACAAGGTGCACCAATTTCTGTACAAAGCAGTTCAAATATGCAGGCACTATAAGCCTTTAACCAAAAATTCCCAGCTCAGAAGGGCAGAGTCCAGCATCTCCTCCCACAAGAGTGCAGACCATGAACCTTCTTAATGTAAAGTAACTGGCATGAAGCCCAAATGCATAAATCAGAACTAATACACTTTTAGACTAACAGACACTGAGCCTTCAATCAGCAGTTCCCAACTTAGAAGGATGTAAGCTACCTGTCCTGCCATAACAGTGCAGACCACAAACATTCTTAATGTCAAACAACTGGTCTGAAGCCCAAGTGCTTAAACCAAAAGGCTTAGAATGATAGCTACACTTTAATCAGGTTACTACCAAGCAGTAATAAATACAACTGAATACTAAGAAGGCCTGGATTAGTGCTCAAGTTATGCAAACAAAGCTAGATTCAGCAGGCCTGGATCTAGTCTATGCTACAGCAAACAAGGCACACCAGTTTCAGTAAGAAACAGTTCAAATATGAAGGCACTATAAGCCTTTAACCAGAAATTCCCATTGCAGAAGGGCGGAGTCCAGCCTCTCCTCCCACAAGAGTGCAGACCACAAACATTCTTAATGTAAAATAACTGGACTGAAGCCCATGTGCTAAACCAGAAATAATACACTTTTAGAATAACAGACACTGAGCCTTCAATCAGCAGTTTCCAACTTAGAAGGATGTAAGCTACATGTCCTGCTACAACAGTGCAGACCACAAACCTTCTTAATGTAAAACAACTGGTCTGAAGCCCAAGTGCTTAAACCAAAAGGCTTAGAATGATAGTTACACCAAGCAGTAATAAATAAACTTGGGTACTTTTAAGATGACACAAAAGAAAAATAAAGTAGGAAGAAACACAAATACAGTAAAAGCAGATAAAAAAAAGTGCAAATTTTTTTTTTTGAGTGAGCAAATGAGATGGGCCCAAGAGGAGTATCCAAATGCAAATTTACAAGAGGGGCAGGCAGTTTCAAAGCCACCAAGATTAACACCAAAACAAAAGCAGGCAGGGTGGGTGGGGAACTAAATGAAAAAACAGAGCCACAACTTCCAGCAAGATAGTATTCAATGCAACACAAATAAATCAATTTAAATGCTGTATAATTTGCAAAAAAGTGCAGATGAAAATTTATTTAAATTCACTTATACATCCAGTTGATTGCCTGTAGGTCTTAGCTGGCCAAAGCTCAGTTTAAGCAAAAAATAATCCAAAATGTACCACTTATATAAGGTGGAAACCGAATAACAGTGAAGTGAACTACCCCCACTTATCCCTGGCTATTTAGGAATTCTAATAAGCATTAACTGAAAAAACAGAGCCACAACTTCCAGCTAGATAGTATTCAATGCAACACAAATATATCAATTTAAATGCTGCATTATTTGAAAAAAGTGCAGATAAATATTTACCTAAATTCACTTATACATCCAGTTGATTGCATGTAGGTCATAGCTGGCCAAAGCTCAGAGTTTAAGCAGAAAATAATCCAAAATGTACCACTTATATAAGGCAGAAACCGAATAACAATAAAGTGAACTACCCCCACTTATCACTGGCTATTTAGGAATTCTAACAAGCATTAAGTGAAAAAAACAGAGCCACAACTTTTAGCTAGATAGTATTTAACACAACACAAATAAATCAATTTAAATTCTGTATTATTTGAAAAAAGTTCAGGCAAATATTTACTTAAATTCACTTATATGTTTAGTTGATTGCATGTAGGTTTTAGCTGTGCCAAACCTCAGAGTTTAAGCAGAAAATATTCCAAAATGTACCACTTATATAAGGCAGAAACTGAATTACGATGAAGTGAACTACCCCCACTTATCACTGGCTATTTAGGAATTCTAACAAACATTAACTGAAAAAACAGAGCCAGAACTTCCAGCTAGATAGTATTCAATGCAACACAAATAAATACATTTAAATGCTGTATTATTTGAAAAAAGTGCAGATAAAGATTTACCTAAATTCACTTTTATGCCCAGTTGATTGCATGTATGTCTTAGCTGGCCAAAGCTCAGAGTTTAAGCAGAAAATATTCCAAAATGTACCACTTATATAACGCAGAAATGGAATAACAATGAAGTGAACTACCCCCACTTATCACTGGCTATTCAAGAATTCTAACAAGCATTAACTGAAAAAACAGAGCCACAACTTCCAGCTAGATAGTATTCAATGCAACAAAAACATCAATTTAAATGCTGTTTTATTTGAAAAAAGTGCAGATAAAGATTTACTTAAATTTATTTATACGTCCAGTTGATTGCATAGATCTTAGCTGGCCAAAGCTCAGAGTTTAAGTAGAAAATCATCCAAAATGTACCACTTAAATAAGGCAGAAACCGAATAACAGTGAAGTGAACTGCCCCCACTTATCACTGGCTGTTCAGCAATTCCAACAAGCATTAACTGAAAAAACAGAGCCACAACTTCCAGCTAGATAGTATTCAATGCAGGACAAATAAATCAATTTAAATGCTATATTATTTGAAAAAGGTGCAGATAAAGATTTACTTTAATTCACTTATACATCCAGTTGATTGCATGTCGGTTTTAGCTGGCCAAAGCACAGAGTTTAAGCAGAAAATAATCCAAAATGTACCACTTATATAAGGCAGAAAATTATTAACAATGAAATGAACTACCCCCACTTATCACTGGATATTTAGAAATTCTAACAAGCATTAACTGAAAAAACAGAGCCAGATCTTCCAGTTTGATAGTATTCAATGCAACACAAATCAATTTAAATGCTGTATTATTTGAAAAAAGTGCAGGTAAAGATTTACTTAAATTCACTTATACATCCAGCTGATTGCATGTAGGTCTTAGCTGGCCAAAGCTCAGAGTTTAAACAGAAAATAATCCAGAATGTACCACTTATATAAGTCAGAAACCAAATAACAATGAAGTGAACTACCTCCACTTATCACTGACTATTTAGGAATTCCAACAAGCATTAACTGAAAAAACAGAGCCACAACTTCCAGCTAGATAGTATTCAATGCAACACAAATAAATCAATTTAAATGCTGTATTTGAAAAAAGTGCAGGTAAAGATTTTCATAAATTCACTTATACTTCCAGTTGATTGCATGTAGGTCTTAGCTGGCCAGAGCTCAGAGTTTAAGCAGAAAATAATAGAAAATGTACCACTTAAATAAGGCAGAAACCAAATAACAATGAAGTGAACTACCCCCATTTACCACTGGCTATTTAGGAATTCTAACAAGCATTAACTGAAAAAACAGAGCCACAACTTCCAGCTAGGTAGTATTCAATGCAACACAAATAAATTAATTTAAATGCTATATTATTTGAAAAAAGTGCAGATAAAGATTTACTTAAATTCATTTATATGTCCAGTTGATTGCATGTAGGTCTTAGGTGGCCAAAGCTCAGAGTTTAAGCAGAAAATAATCCAAAAGGTATCACTTGTATATGGCAGAAACCAAATAAGAATGAAGTGAGCTACCCCCACTTATCACTGGGCATTTAGGAATTCTAACAAGCATTAACTGAAACAACAGAGCCACAACCTCCAGCTAGATAGTATTTAATGCAACACAAATAAATCAATTTAAATGTTGTATTATTTAAAAAAAGTGCAGATAAAGATTTACTTAAATTCACTTATACATCCAGATGATTGCATGTAGGTCTTAGCTGGCTAAAGCTCAGAGTTTAAGCAGAAAATCCAAAATGTACCACTTATATAAGGCAGAAACTGAATAACAATGAAGTGAACTACCCCCATTTATCACTGGCTATTTAGGAAATCTAACAAGAATTAATTGAAAAAACAGAGCAACAACTTCCAGCTAGATAGTATTCAATGCAACACAAATCAATTTAAATGCTTTATTATTTAAAAAAAAGTGCAGATAAAGATATACTTAAATTCACTTGTACTTCGAGTTTATTGCATGTAGGTCTTAGCTGGCCAACGCTCAGAGTTTAAGCAGAAAATTTAAAATGTACCACTTATATAAGGCAGAATCTGAATAACAATGAAGTGAACTACCCCCACTTATCACTGGCTATTTAAGAATTCTAACAAGCAGTAAATGAAAAAACAGAGCCAGAACTTCCAGCTAGATAGTATTCAAAGCAACAAAAATAAATCAATTTAAATGCTGTTTTATTTGAAAAAAGTGCAGATAAAGATTTACTTAAATTCTCTTATACGTCCAGTTGATTGCATAGGTCTTAGCTGGCCAAAGCTTAGAGTTTAAGTAGAAAATAATTGAAAATGTATCAAATAAATGAGGAAGAAGCCGAATAACAATGAAGTGAACTGCCCCCACTTATCACTGGCTATTTAGGAATACTAACAAGCATTAACTGAAAAAACAGAGCCACAACTTCCAGCTAGATAGTATACAATGCAACACAAATAAATCAATTTAAATGCTGTATTATTTGAAAAAAGTGCAGATAAAGATTTACTTAACTTCACTTATACGTCCAGTTGAGTACATGTAGGACTTAGCTGGCCAAAGCTCAAAGTTTAGTCAGAAATAATCCAAAATGTAGCACTTATATAAGGCAGAGACCGAATAACAATGAAGTGAACTACCCCCACTTATCACTGGCTATTTAGGAATTCTAACAAGCATTAACTGAAAAAAACAGAGCCACAACTTCCAGCTAGATAGTATTCAATGCAGCACAAATCAATTTAAATGCTGTATTATTTGTAAAAAGTGCCGATAATGATTTACTTATATTCTCTTATACGTCCAGTTAATTGCATGTAGATCTTAGCTGGCCAAAGCTCAGAGTTTAAGCAGAAAATAATCCAAAATGTACTACTTATATAAGGCAGAAACCGAATAACAATGAAATGAACTATCCCCACTTATCACTGGCTATTTAGGAATTCTAACAAGCATTAATTGAAAAAACAGCGCTACAACTTCCATCTAGATAGTATTTAATGCAACACAAATAAATCATTTTAAATGCTGTATTATTTGAAAAAAGTGCAGATAAAGATTTACTTAAATTCACTGATATGTCCAGTTGATTGCATGTAGGTCTTAGCTGGCCAAAGTTCAGAGTTTAAGCAGAAAATATTCCAAAATGTACCACGTATATAAGGCAGAAAATGATTAACAATGAAGTGAACTACCCCCACTTATCACTGGATATTTAGAAATTCTAACAAGCATTAACTGAAAAAACAGAGCCAGATCTTCCAGCTTGATAGTATTCAATGCAACACAAATCAATTTAAATGCTGTATTATTTGAAAAAAGTGCAGGTAAAGATTTACTTAAATTCACTTATACATCCAGTTGATTGCATGTAGGTCTTAGCTGGCCAAAGCTCAGAGTTTAAACAGAAAATAATCCAGACTGTACCACTTATATAACTCAGAAACCAAATAACAATGAAGTGAACTACCTCCACTTATCACTGACTATTTAGGAATTCTAACAAGCATTAACTGAAAAAACAGAGCCACAACTTCCAGCTAGATAGTATTCAATACAACACATATAAATCAATTTAAATGCTGTATTATTTGAAAAAAGTGCAGGTAAAGATTTTCTTAATTCACTTATACATCTAGTTGATTGCATGTTGGTCTTAGCTGGCCAAAGCTCAGAGTTTAAGCAGAAAATAATAGAAAATGTACCACTTAAATAAGGCAGAAACCAAATAACAATGAAGTGAACTACCCCCATTTACCACTGGCTATTTAGGAATTCTAACAAGCATTAACTGAAAAAACAGAGACACAACTTCCAGCTAGGTAGTATTCAATGCACCACAAATAAATTAATTTAAATGCTATATTATTTGAAAAAAGTGCAGATAAAGATTTACTTAAATTCACTGATACATCCAGTTGATTGCATGCAGGTCTTATCTGGCCATAGCTCAGAGTTTAAGCAGAAAAGAATCCAAGATGTACCACTTATATAAGGCAAAAACTGAATAACAGTGAAGTGAACTACCCCCACTTATCACTGGCTATTTAGGAATTCTAACAAGCATTAACTGAAAAAAGAGCCACAACTTCCAGCTAGATAGTATTTAATGCAACACAAATAAATCATTTTAAATGCTGTTTTATTTGAAAAAAGTGCATTTAAAGATTTACTTAAATTTACTTATACGTCCAGTTGATTGCATAGATCTTAGCTGGCCAAAGCTCAGAGTTTAAGTAGAAACTCATCCAAAATGTACCACTTAAATAATGCAGAAACCGAATAACAATGAAGTGAACTGCCCCCACTTATCACTGGCTGTTTAGGAATTCTAACAAGCATTAACTAAAAAAACAGAGCCACAACTTCCAGATAGATAGTATTCAGTGCAACACAAATAAATCAATTTAAATGCTGTATTATTTGAAAAAGTGCAGATAAAAATTTACTTAAATTCACTTATACATCCAGTTGATTGTATGTAGGTCTTAGCTGGCCAAAGCTCAGAGTTTAAGCAGAAAATAATCCAAAATGTACCACTTATATAAGGCAGAAAATGAATAACAATGACGTGAACTACCCCCACTTATCACTGGCTATTTAGGAATTCTAACATGCAATAAATTAAATAACAGAGCCACAACTTCCAGCTAGATAGTATTCAATGGAGTACAAATAAATCAATTTAAATGCTGTATTATTTGAAAAAGGTGCAGATAAAGATTTACTTTAATTCACTTATACGTCCAGTTGATTGCATGTCAGTCTTAGCTGGCCAAAGCACAGAGTTTAAATAGAAAATAATCCAAAATGTACCACTTATATATGGCAGAAAGCAAATAACAATGAAGTGAACTACCCCCACTTATCAGTGGGTATTTAGGAATTCTAACAAGCATTAACTGAAAAAACAGAGCCACAACCTCCAGCTAGATAGTATTTAATGCAACACAAAAAAATCAATTTAAATGCTGTATTATTTTAAAAAAGGGCAGATAAAAATTTACTTAAATTCACTTATACATCCAGATGATTGCATGTAGGTCTTAGCTGGCCAAAGCTCAGAGTTTAAGCAGAAAATAATTTAAAATGTACCACTTATATAAGGCAGAATCCGAATAACAATGAAGTGAACTACCCCCACTTATCACTGGCTATTTAGGAATTCTAACAAACATTAAATGAAAACAGAGCCACAACTTCTAGCTAGATAGTATTCAAAGCAACGAAAAATAAATCAATTTAAATGCTGTTTTATTTTAAAAAAAGTGCAGATAAAGATTTACTTAAATTCACTTATACGTCCAGCTGATTGCATAGGTCTTAGCTGGCCAAAGCTCAGAGTTTAAGTAGAAAATAATTGAAAATGTACCACTTAAATGAGGAAGAAGCCGAATAACAATGAAGTGAACTGCCCCTACTTATCACTGGCTATTTAGGAATTCTAACAAGCATTAACTGAAAAAACAGAGCCACAACTTCCAGCTAGATAGTATTCAATGCAACACAAATAAATCAATTTAAATACTGTATTATTTGAAAAAAGTGCCGATAATGATTTACTTAAATTCTCTTATACGTCCAGTTAATTGCATGTAGGTCTTAGCTGGCCAAAGCTCAGAGTTTAAGCAGAAAATAATCCAAAGTGTACCACTTATATAAGGCAGAAATCGAATAACAATGAAGTGAACTACCCCCACTTATCACTGGCTATTTAGGAACTCTCACAAGCTTTAACTGAAAAAACAGAGCCACAACTTCCAGCTAGATAGTATTCAATGCAACACAAATAAATCAATTTAAATGATGTATTATTTGAAAAAAGTGCAGATAACGATTTACTTAAATTCACTTATACGTTCAGTTGATTGTATGCAGATCTTGGCTGGCCAAAGCTCAGAGTTTAAGCAGAAAATAATCCAAAATGTACCATTTATATAAGGCAGAAACCGAATAACAATGAAGTGAACTATCCCCACTTATCACTGGCTATTTAGGAATTCCAACAAGCATTAATTGAAAAAAACAGAGCCACAACTTCCATCTAGATAGTATTCAATGCAACACAAATAAATCAATTTAAATGCCTTATTATTTGAAAAAAGTGCAGATAAAGATTTACTTAAATTCACTTATACGTTCAGTTGAATGTATGTAGCTCTTAGCTGGCCAAAGCTCAGAGTTTAAGCAGAAAATAATCCAAACTGTACCACTTACATAAGGCAGAAACTGAATAACAATGAAGTGAACTACCCCCACTTATCACTGGCTATTTAGGAATTCTAACAAGCATTAAATGAAAAAACAGATCCAGAACTTCCAGCTAGATAGTATTCAAAGCAACAAAAATAAATCAATTTAAATGATGTTTTATTTGAAAAAAGTGCAGATAAAGATTTACTTAAATTCTCTTATACGCCCAGTTGATTGTATAGGTCTTAGCCAGCCAAAGCTCAGAGTTTAAGTAGAAAATAATTGAAAATGTATCAATTAAATGAGGAAGAAGCTGAATAACAATGAAGTGAACTGCCCCCACTTATCACTGGCTATTTAGGAATACTAACAAGCGTTAATTGAAAAAACAGAGCCACAACTTCCAGCTAGATAGTATTCAATGCAACACAAATATATCAGTTTAAATGCTGTATTTGAAAAAAGTGCAGATAAAGATTTACTTTCACTTATACATCCAGTTGAGTACATGTAGGACTTAGCTAGCCAAAGCTCAGAGTTTAAGCAGAAAATAATCCAAAATAGTACCAGTTATATAAGGCAGAAACCGAATAACAATGAAGTGAACTACCTCCACTTATCACTGGCTGTTTAGGAATTCTAACAAGCATTAATTGAAAAAAACAGAGCCACAGCTTCCAGCTAGATAGTATTCAATGCAACACAAATAAATCAATTTAAATGCTGTATTATTTGAAAAAAGTGTCGATAATGATTTACTTAAATTCCCTTATACGTCCAGTTGATTGCATGTAGGTCTTAGCTGGCCAAAGCTCAGAGTTTAAGCAGAAAATAATCCAAAATGTACCACTTTTATAAGGCAGAAACCGAATAACAATGAAGTGAACTACCCCCACTTATCACTGGCTATTTAGGAATTCTAACAAGCATTAACTGAAAAAACAGAGCCATAACTTCCAGCTAGAAAGTATTCAATGCAACACAAATAAATCAATTTAAACACTGTATTATTTGAAAAACATGCAGATGAAGATTTACTTAAGTTCACTTATACGTTCAGTTGACTGCATGTAGGTCTTAGCTGGCCAAAGCTCAGAGTTTAAGCAGAAAATAATCCAAAATGTACCACTTATATAAGGCAGAAACTGAATAACAATGAAGTGAACTACCCCCACTTATCACTGGCTATTTTGGAATTCTAACAAGCATTAACTGAAAAAACAGAGCCACAACTTCCAGCTAGATAGTATTCAATGCAAGACAAATAAATCAATGTAAATGCTGTATTATTTGAAAAAAGTGCAGAAAAAGATTTGCTTAAATTCACTGATACATCCAGTTGATTGCATGCAGGTCTTATCTGGCCATAGCTCAGAGTTTAAGCAGAAAATAATCCAAAATGTACCACTTATATAAGGCAGAAACTGAATAACAGTGAAGTGAACTACCCCCACTTATCACTAGCTATTTAGGAATTCTAACAAGCATTAACTGAAAAAACAGATCCATAACTTCCAGCTAGATAGTATTCAATGCAACACAAATCAATTTAAATGCGGTATTATTTGAAAAAAATGCAGATAAAGATTTACTTAAATTCACTTATGCATCCAGTTGATTGCATGTAGGTCTTAACTGGCCAAAGCTCAGAGTTTAAGCAGAAAATAATCCAAAATGTACCACTTATATAAGGCAGAAACTGAATAACAATGAAGTAAACTACCCCACTTATCACTGGCTATTTAGGAATTCTATCAAGCATTAACTGAAAAATCAGAGCCACAACTTCCAGCTAGATAGTATTCAATGCAACACAAATAAATCAATTTAAATGTTGTATTATTTGAAAAAAGTGCAGATAAAGATTTACTTAAATTTATTTATACATCCAGTTGATTGCATGTAGGTCTTAGCAGGCCAAAGCTCAGAGTTTAAGCAGAAAATAATCCAAAATGTACCACTTATATAAGGCAGAAACTGAATAACAGTGAAGTGAACTATCCCCACTTATCACTGGCTATTTAGCAATTCTAACAAGCTGTAACTGAAAAAACAGAGCCACAACTTCCAACTAGATAGTATTCAATGCCACACAAATAAATCAATTTAAATGCTGTCATCCTTCAAGTGAAACTTTAGCAGGGTGTTACAGTGGTACAGCCGATAGTGTTGCCTCACAGCTAGAGGTTCCCTTGTTTGATTCTTGGCTTGCGAGCCTTCTGTGTGGAGTCTGCATATCCTGCATGGTTTCCTGCAGTTGCACTGGTTTCCTCCCATATTCCAAAAACATGCAGTAGGGTGGATGCTCTAGATTAGCCAATTAGATGGGAGACCATAAATTTACCCTGGGGGTGGTACATATGTCCCTCATGGACATGGAAAGTCAATGCTGATCATAGACTCACCCTACAAATGAAGACCATCTAACCATGGTCTGTTAGGGAACATGGGTATAACATGGCTAAGCCTATAAAGGTCCTAGGGCCATTAGACTAGTAACCTGTTATGAACCTTAAGCACATGTATTTTGCCACTGCAACTAACCACACAAATAAGCTCAACAAACTTCAGCTATTAAGTGGTATTCATTCTTACAAAACTGATAATTAGTGAAACATGGCAAAGTGAGGAAAGTAACCTTTCTGGATTACACAAATATGCTTGCGTACATAGAGATTCCACCAGGGGAAGGGGTTCTCATCTTAGTGAAATGTGAATTATGCTAGAGAAACTTTTTGAGATATTAGCTAAGACATTCTATCTGTCAATATAGATATTACAATGCGATAGAGTCTCAAAATTGTTGCTTGGTACCAAATTCTAGGCAAACTGTTAATGAACAAGCCCGATTCAGTAGTTTGCTTATTTCCAAATAAATGTTGGGCATTGTATAGTTATGGATAATTTCAATTACTTACATATTAACTGGGCCAGGAATAGTGATAAGTCTTATATGGAAGAAGAGTTCCTTGACATAATGACAGTGTACAGTTTTTCCCATCCCCCCCCCGACTCATAATACTAATGCATTAGAGCTACATTTAACTAGTGATACAAGCATTACCCCAGTGGCATTTCCCTACAGTAATTCTATGAACTACAGTTCCTTTCCCTGTCCTTATTCTCCCCAACAATCCTCCCGTATATCATGGCACATAATATATGTCACCTACCAATATATCTAATGCTTGATTTATGCTTACCATAATCACTCTTCTCCTTATTCACATGCCTTCCATTGATTTTCTAATACCCCCATGCAATATTACTGCCAACATCCCCTATTCATTGCAAACCTCTAACAGTTCCTTCATAGAGTTCTTTAAATGCCCATTTCTTGCAGATTCATCCATCTATGCCAAAAACAGAACTAGAACCAGAATAAAACATAAACCACTATTTCCCTGTACCCTCTCCCCTGAAAAACTACAACTCCTGAATGATGCTCACTCTAACCTTGGGCCTATTTTGAATATGCTGGGGTGTCCTCCATCTTCTTACCTATATACTCAGTCCACAACTCATTTTACAATAAAATTCTATCATAGCAACATCAAAAGCATCAATAACCAAACAATTGACCTTCATCTATGGTTAAATATCCATCCTCCCAACATCTTAGCCATCTCTGAGACTTGGCTAAATCCAGGTATCAAAGATGAGGAAATCACCCCACCAAGTTATAACATGTATAGACTTGACAGAAAGGCAAAGAAGGGTGATGGTGGTAAGACATAATGTATTCTAACACCCTTGAATGCTCTCTCTACCCAAATAGTCCCCCCTTCAGTAATTGTGAGATACTTATGTCCCAGCTGAGACAGGAAAAGCCTCTGTATCATAGCTCTATACATCCCATCTAATGATAACAATAACGCATTAAAAAACATCCTCTCCTAGACTACATAATATATTCACTATTAAACATAGATTTGGTCTTCCTCATCTCTGTCTTTCTCTCATTATCACCCATATGCAGAAAGATGGTAAAACAAAATTCCACCCCGACTATCTGTAACAACCCAAAAAAATGAATGCAATTTAGGGAGAAGGCATGGAAAACACGGCAAGCTAACTAAATGCAGAAAAATCTCCAAAACTACAGATACCTTTGCAATCAAACCAAAATAAAAGTTAAGAGATAAATCACTGTTTTAACACACAAAACAATCATAAAAATATCCTGGTACTTTCTGGAGTCCATCAAAAAACTTTTAACCCCAGGTCGAATAGAGCATCCCAATCCACACCCAGACAATATCATTTCATTATTTAACTCCAACTTCATTGACACTATAAAAATCACTATTTAAAATAAACACTAACCATTCATCTCAGCTTAACTTCCAAGTTAGTGGCAACCATAACACTTTTTCCATCAACACTGTCCCAACATCTATCATTGTAAGCACCTCATAAAACTAATAACTATGACCCTAGCTGCAAATAACCTACCTGCTGAATACCTTAAAATTGCATCAGATGCCATTGTCTACCCCCATCTCAATACTTATGAACAGACCCATCCAACAGTCTTATGTCCCCTCCTTATATAAGAAATCATTCAACCAACACCTGCACAAAGGAGGAAAAATAACTGATCTTTTCAACTATAGACCCATAGCTATACTTGCCCCCTATCAAAAATCTTAGAAAAATATTTACACTGTCAGCTTCTCAACCACATTCATACAAATAACTGCCTCTCTTCTACTCAGCTTGTCTTTAGACCAAACCACAGCACTACCAATGCACTAATAGACTTCTTCGGCATCATTAATCATAGCAGCCATACTGGTAACATTGTATCTGCCATTTGCTTGGACCTTTCTTTAACACTGTCACTCTCATAATAAAATACCCAATCAGATAGCCTTCCTTAATCTGTCTTACTCCAATCCCTCCTGGTTCCTCAGCTACCTGTCCAACAGATACTTGGCAGTCAAACATCTCTGCCTTTTTACCAGTCTCTGCCGGTGTTCCCCAATGGTCCATCTAGGACCACTACTTTTAATATATTTATCAATAATTTACATACTGCCTCAAAACACACCAAATTAGTCCAGTATGCCAATAATGTAACCCTTGGCTGCTCTTTTCCAAATCCAGTTTTTCTCTAATAGCTCACACAAGATTCATTCTCCTCCATAGGAAAATTGCTAGTAAAAATCAGATTTAACATTAAACCCCAAAAAGATAAAACTCATTTTCCCCCTAATTCTCATACCAAATACAAAGCTAATTTTCAAATCTCCTCTACAAATAACACATATATAGAGAAAGTCTCCAATGCTGAATTAGTAAGGGTTTTAGTAGACACCATCATGACATTCAGTCTCCACGTCCAACAAGTAATACCTCAGAAGTTACGTCTGCTATACAGAGACAAGCAATATCTGACTGAAGGCAGCCAGATAATATTAGCGTCTATCTACTTGCTACCTGGACATCTGTATGCTATTTTATTTTCATCAACCTGCAGTCCACCCTGACAACTAAAGTAGAGGAAAGCTATGTCAAAGCAGCCAAATTTGGTTCCAACAAGCCATACTCCACAGATCACTGTGCCTCCAGGCACCTGAATTGTCTCTCAGCTTCAGTTTGAAGACAGATTGGTCTTTCACCTTGAAAAATGCCCTGCCATAACTGCTATACTACAACTCCACTACACCAGTAGGGCTGTCTGCTCTACTGACAAACATCTCTTTGAAATTCACAAAATCCTAGAACTTAGTTCCCTCTCCAATCAGACTCCTCATCAATACACATATCTTATAAGATAAATTAAAACTGTTCCTACTTGACTCCTGGCATTATCCCTGCTATTGCTCAGGCTAAATTCTTCATAAATTCCCTCTCATATATATATATATACTTCCATGTCAGTGACAGCTCTGCTCTCTTATTTTTCTGTCTTCTACTCTTCTTATGACAAAATCCATATAATTATATCTGACCTAAAGTGCTGCTATTTAACTGCACCCAATGCTGATAATCTTACTGCAAAGTATATTTGCTTAGTTCATAACTACTCTATCTGTTTTATGCATCCTCACTTTGTATGCAATGCTGCTAAACGTTACCGGAGTATTCTGCATGTTGGACGTATGCTACTGTCATAATTTCTTTTGGAGCTTCTATCCTTGGACATCCACTGAGCAGGGGTTTGTCTGCCCAGTTGGATTTTCCTGGTAAACAAATGGAATAAGTAAATAAATAAATATGAGTCGTAAAGCCCTTCTTCCACTAGCTAGCTCTGACCATGTGGCTTTTGATTTTGTAACATTTTACAAAAGAAGTGTAACCAGATCTACAGCTTTCAATGGCCTGAATAAAGTAGACCTGAAAAGTGATACAAACTGGGCTAAGGGCAGCTGCATGGGATATGATGATAGCAGGGATTACTTTGAGGCATCTTGTAATAAGTTACTGTCTGGCAGTGCTGATGGGACAGTCAAACAAAAATTTCCATTAGCTACCTTGATGGAATGTTAATTCAAATAAGTGGGTGCAAAAGAAGAAACATACATTTAACTGATATTAGAGGTACAAATTTCTGACACGCAACAGTGAGCATTGCAAGGTTTCCAACCAGTTGTGTGGTGCAGTTTTAGTATGCAAAGTAAATTCTGTGGAATGCCTGGCTAAAAATAAGATGACAAAAGAAGTTTTTGAAATATGCAATTTACCACAAAGTAACACTGATGGTGCTGTTCTGTTACTGAAAGATGATATGGTAATCGACAATTCAGACAACATTGCTAAACCATTTACTCAATATATTACTGTCCTTGTCTGTGTGGTAAAACCATTTAATCAGTATTGTATTATTCCTGTCTACAATTCATTTAATCCCTGCTACGTGCTCAGTAATTACAATGGAAATGCCTTTGTCATTATTTAAGAAGTGGCCTAGCAGTGTTATGGGACCTTATAATATACCTGGATACTTTATCCATATTTTGGTCGATTCATTTGCTTCCCCACGTGCTTTTATTTCTTAATTCTGTTCTGAGTGACTATACTGTACCCTTGTTATTGAAACTAGCTAACGCTGCTCTGATTCATAAGGGAGGGATGTCAGAGTTAAGGCCATTCAGTCTTACTTCTATTTTTAGTAAAGGGTTTGAAGGGAATTTGCTATTTCTTCTTGAATATAACAACCATTGTACTTGTTTAAGTGATGCTACACAACACGGCCCTTTGAAGGGTTGCTGCACCTTATCATGTTTAACACATTTCTGTGAGCATGTAAGCCTAGCTGTGGGTGCAGGGCTTGGTACCCTAACCCTACACCTTACCTTAACAAAAACATTCCATAATACTACTGTAAAACAATAAGTCTCAGTTACACGTACCATTCATCACTAAAACTATTACCTTACCTCCTTACCTGGCCATTACCCTTAACACAAAATGACACGTGCACGAAATGTATCCTCTTCCCTAACCCTTACTCTAACCTGCAGACATGTGCAATTCTCCATATACCACCTGCTTCGACAATGTATGCATCCAGTAGATGTGCATTTGCTAGACCAGTCTTTAGAAAAAATAACGTGTACTTCTGGCTGACCAAAGCAATGCACAACCAAACACAATGCACTCACATATGTATGTATACACACACAAACATACAAATATATATATATATATGAGATGTGTGTGTGTGTGTGTGTGTGTGTGTGTGTATGTATATATATATATATATATATATATATATATATATATATATATATATATACACACACACACACACACACACACACACACACACACACACACACACACACACACACACACGTATGCATATATGTTGATAGGTAGTGACTATGTATACAGCCCATAAGACTATTAGTGAGCCTATCCCAAATTCTCAATTGCTCCAAAGCACTGTCTGGTTAAGTGTCTTGCTCAAGGTAAGACGGTAGGCTAAAGAGAGAACCAAACCTTGTAGCACAGGAAGTAGCACATTGACAGCTCAAACCTTAATCCTTTGTGCCAGCTGTCAAATGTGTCTGCTTTTTTATGTTTATGTGTAGCTATATTTTGGCCTACGAATCAGATGGATTCTAGCTTTTAACCTTTTTTGTGTAGTGGTTTATCTTTAAGTGAAACAACAAAGAGAAACGGCATAATATGAAGTTCCTTTTTCCCAGTATCTGGGTTACCATATACTGGGTTATAGAGAAGTCATTTTGTGTCAAAGCTATCTTTATGTTTTGTATTATTGTGTTATATATTTCAAGTCTTCTTTTATGTCATTTTTTCAGTAGGCTAATGTAATATGAACTATAAAGGTATTAACTTTGTTAGCCACCAAAACAACATCATGTGGCATTCTCTTTTAGGCATGTCCACTTAGACAGTACAAGTTACAGGAGGTGCTGTCTGCTAGCTGGGCAGCTTCCACACAGAAAAAGAAACCAGCAGCACAGCTTATTACTATGACATAATGATATTTAATCAGAAAAGAAAACAACTTTCCTGAAAACATTGGAGAACATGAAGATCTCTCCGAACACCATTATATTGGGCGACTTCAACTACCCAAACATTGACTGGGAGCACTACTCAAGCCCCAGCACCGTAGCCCAAAGGTTCCTGGAAATTATAAACTCAAATGCTATGGAACAACTAGTCACCACTCCCACAAGAGGGGACAACATACTAGACCTGATCATTACCAACATGGGGACTCTATGCTCCACACCAGAAGTATATCCCTCATTGGTAAGATCAGACCATAAATTAATTTCACTGGATGTCCACATCCCGACCCCACCCCCAGCCCAGAAAACCACAGTGAAAATTTCTCAAAAGCGAACCTCTCACTTCTCAAAACCAAAGTGAAATCCTTCAAGGCCCCAGGGCCAGTAGAAACTACGGCCCAAACTGCAGAATCCTATATAAATGCATTCTACGGACATCTCCAGGAATGCATGGATCATGCTATCCCAAACAAACCAAGACCCAATCATCCAAGGGCAGGCATCCAGTCTGGTGGACCCCTGCCATAAATAAACTGTACAACAGAAGGAGGAAGCTACTACATGATAGAGCAAAATCCCTAATAGGGAAGGCATCTCTGATCAGTACTAGCAAAAAATTACGATCCCTCATAAAATCCTCCAAGGCCAGCTTCGAGAGAAAAATTGCACAGGACACCAAAGACAATCATAAGGCTTTTTCAGTTATGTTAGAAACCTGGGATGCAACTCCCAGACTTGTTCTGAATTGATTCTAAATGACAAAAAATACACTGAACCCACAGACATCGCCAATATCTTGGCAGACAGGTTCAGTGCAAACTTCTCCACCCCCAAAAGAGCAAGTATCTATCCCGGCAGAGGGCTGCCTCCCAAACATCTCTGATGCTCAGGTGAAGGCTGCCCTCTCCAAAGCAAAAAACACTGCTTCCATGGGACCAGATGGCGTCCCAGGTTGCGTCCTACATGAACTCCAAGAGGAACTAATTCCTCAAATAAAACAGCTATACAATCTCAGCCTCACTACAGGATATGTGCCCACAGAATGGCGTACAGCAACAGTGGTCCCACTCCACAAAGGTGGAGCCTCTATGGACCCTGGAAACTATTGCCCCATAAGCCTGACTAGCTTAGTCTGCAAGGCTATGGAGAGGATCATCATGGAACTCATAAACAAAGACATTGGGGACCTACAAACACTAGATCCTACCCAGTTCGGCTTTGTCAAGGGCAGATCCTGCCTTTTGAACCTGGTTGACTTCTTTGAAACAGTCACCAAAGCCATAGATGAAGGGAAGGTAGTCCACACAGCCTATCTGGACCTTGCAAAGGCATTTGACACAATACCCCACTTGGGCATCATAGATAAGCTATCCAGCTTAAATATAAACCCCTATGTCACAAGATGGGTCGCAAACTGGCTCAAAGACAGAACCCACAGAGTGAGAGTTGCTGGAGCCATGTCCAACTCGAAACCAGTCACAAGTGGCATCCCACAGGGTTCTGTCCTGGGACCACTCTTGTTCGGTATATACTTTTCCGAGGTACAGGCAAATGTGGGAGGACTATGGCTCACCAAGTTTGCAGATGACTGCAAACTGGGCGCCATAATCAACTCTCCAGCTGACACAAACATCCTTCAAAAAGGTCTCACAGAGACAGATAACTGGTGCCAGCATCATGGTTTAAAGCTAAATGCCAAAAAATGTATAGTCATATTCTTTGGCAAAAACAATGTGCCCACAAATTACCACATAGGCGGAAACTCATTAAGTACAGAGAAAGTGATTAGGGACCTGGGGACCCAAGTTGATAGCAATCTCTCCTTTGAAAACCACATTGCCAAAGTGGTTAGAAAGACCTTCTACATAGCCCACCTCATCACGAAGGGTTTCACATCTAGATCAAGAGAGGTAATCGTGCCCCTTTATTTATCCCTCATCAGGCTCATCATAGAATACAATGCCCCTTTTGGGATGTACCTTACCCGACACCTGCAGCAATTAGAAAGACCCCAAAAGTATCTCACCAAGAGGATCAAAGGTCTCAAACAGATGCCATATGCTGCTCGGTTAAAAAAACTCCAGCTCTACTCAGTTGCATACCATCTACTTCGAGGCGATCTATGCCTGACATACAAAGCTATGTCAAATCCAGAATTAATGGACATGCTCCACCTCAGTAAATCTAAATCCCTTAGAGCCACACGCGAGGGACTTGAACCTCAGCACAGAAATAAATAGAACTTGCTGGAGGGACAGGTTCATAACCCAGAGGCTCCCTTCACTCTGGAATAGAATTCCAGTTCATGTGAGGCAGAGCACCTCACTGAATCTCTTCAAGAAGAATCTTGATAGGTGGATGGGGGATCGTAGGTTTGTCCCAGGGATTACTTCCATGTCACTATTAGACAGAGGCACAGTAAACTAAACCTTAAAAAGGGCACATTATACTCAAATCAAGGGGTGGCGTAAGCCATACAGAATCGGGCTAGGCTTATAATTGCCCCAGGGCAGATAACCTAGTATGAACCTATGAACCTATGAACCTATGAACAACTTTAATGGTGTATATCTTAATATAACATAAAACTTGCGTGATGCTTTCCATTTGTAACACCTGTGTAATAGAAAGGATGAATGTATCTGTTTTAATGTGTGCATGTCTATGTGTATGTGTGTTTATGTAAGACACCCACATCTAAAATTCACTACAGTTGCAAACAATACATTCTTGTTCATTTACTATTTTTGAAAAGACTATCATTTAAGAGCGGTACCTGAGGCTGCTGCTGAGTGACAAATAGCTCCTGGAGTGCTACATGTTCCAGTGGTCTATTATAGCATACCTCAGATGTATTAGGAGCAGGTGACACATTTGAGTGAAATAGTGGTTCCTGAGCAAGAAATATGGAAATTGACAGAATTCAGAGTCTACATGTAAGCACAGACTTGCTTACATCATTTGCTGTAGGGGTGCCTAGACTAAAGCAGTGTAACATACAGTAAATCTGAGTATAAATATTATAAGTATCCACATTTATTGTTGTTCATTTGGTATGCACATTTAATATGGAATATGTTTGGGTATCATCTCATTTACTGTACCTGTTTTAATTTTTAGGGATTAACTGGCCCAATTGGAGACCGTGGACCTGCAGGCCCAAAAGGGCAAAAGGTGAGGACCTGGCATTCAAGGCTCAGAGATGTATAATTTAAAACTGAGCATGTTTCATGCATTCCACATATGTGTATTTTAACTATTTTTTTAAGATTATAGTATGTAAGAAGCCCAAGCAAATGTAATTATTTTCAGTTGAGTTTTTTTTTCTGAAGTAAATTGTTTTTTTCATAACTTTAACTTATGATGCTGATCATAAGCTACACTTATAATGCAGTTTTCTGTCATTCCTCTAACCTGACTGGGCGGCATCCTGATCAGTATTTAGGATTTAACTGAATCAGAAATGTGTAGGTATTATTAGTGATGTGTTGTTTACTTATTACCTTTTTAAGCTTCATTATGCAGTATGTTACTCTTGTCAGTTTATTTTCCTTCCTTCTTTTCCCACCTTACTCTAATCATTCCTTTGTGTTGTCCCTTAGACTGTGTACTAAGTTATTATTACTGTAATTGACTCAGTTCTATTGTCACACACCATTTTGTATTAATAATACTTCTTAACTTGCTTGTCTACTGTCATTTATATTTGTCCAGGCTGAATTGGAACTAGGGCCATATAGATCAGTGCTCTACTGAAGTTACTAAATTGAATGACTGAACGAATAAATAAATAAATAAATAAATAAATAAATAAATAAATAAATAAGCAGCAGATAGCTTTGACCATCTTGTCCAATACATTAGCCTTACTATAAAATAAATATTTTACTTTGGGACCTAGGAGTACTCTATAATTGACAATGCATACTTTTGAGGTTACATACTGAAGGTACACATATTGATATACAATAACGGTACATGTTTTTGTAAATGTAAATAGGATGAATCTAAGTATGTTTAGAATGGCATTCATAATACACTACATGAACAGAGATTAGCATATACAAATACGTATAATGTGGATGGAAAAAGGTATACAGTATTTACGTTGTATACGTACACATACCTGCAGCATACTTATTTTCATAAAATTCATATGCAAACTGAAATGCAGAAATTTGGAAACTTTAAGGTAGAAGAAACCAAAAGGGATTGGTACTGAAAAGGAAATGTCAGTGTTATTAAATGCTGACTTTAGAATTCCATTGCATAAGTGTCTTTACAAACAAAAGACACCACACAGCTGTACTTTTAATGATACTGGGTATTTTTCTTTTCATTAATTAGGTAATGCCAGAATCAAGGGCTTTTTACTATCAGTTTTATATGATGGTCTTAATCTGCAAGAGAAGATAGAAGGAAAACCAACGATGCTTGTCAGTAAAATGATAGCCGACATGATCTGCAGCTCATATAATAATGAAGTTTTATTACTATAGCCATGTTTTAAAGTTAGGCTAGCTGGTGTGTCCCCCGTTATTTCCTCTCTGCATGCTAGTCATCTCTTCCTTATGAGTATCTTTTGTATTGCCTATTCTTGTGGCTTTTCCAGCAATGATCATAAGTCAATGTTCCACTATTATTACATTTTCTTCTGATAAAAATGTTGCCATCCTTCTTTGCATTATTTCATTTGATGGACTAGTATAACTTCTTGCAGTTTCAGATATCTAAAGTAAAATAAACATCTTGTTTTCGACTGTTATTTCAGCCGTAGTTGATGTGGATGTCCCAGACTCCACAACTAGAAGTTGTGAATATGCAGGAGGGAGTAAAATTAGAGTATACACTGCAACAAGTCTATAAAAATCTATCATAATATGTGTCCATGTTGCTTTATGCAATTTAGTCAATTGAACCAGATACACTAATGTCTCCCATTTTAGCCTGTCGTAGCAAAGACACTTGCAATCTATTCAGGCCCTTGCCTGGATGTTTTTATCTGCTCATACCTGCACTTACATTTCAGGTTGAATTTGTTAATGTTTTTTAGATCACTGTTTCCAGGAATGTCTCCCATTTTAGCCTGTCACAGCAAAGACTTCTGCAATCTTTTCAGGCACTTCACCCTTGCCTGAATTTTTTATCTGATCATACCTGCACTTACATTTCAGGTTGAATTTCTTAAGATTTTTTAGCTCAATGTTTCCAGAAATGTCTCCTATTTTAACCTGTCACCGCAAAGACTTTTGCAATCTTTTCAGGCACTTCACCCTTGCCTGGATTTTTTTATCTGATCATACCTGCACTTACATCTCCAGGTTCAACTTCTTAGGGTTTTTCAGCTCAGTGCTGCTGCAGCTGCTTTGGTATTATAGGTCTCATCCTTTCTGGTCAGCATTTTCAGCAGATGAGTTTATGATTTTATCTTTCTGCTTTTCATATTTTGCTCTTATGTGAACATTAACAGCATCTTTATTTCTCTTTGCCACATATTATCTGCATAGAATTGCATAATTGATGTAATAGCATGATTTTTTTGTTTCTTTTCCTATCTCTTACTGTTTTTAGGTTCATGGGTTCATAGTTAATTACTAGGCCAGTTTTTAATAGTATTTTTTATGTACCTCTGTTGATATATTCATTATTTGTTTTTAAAATTTATCTGGGCTGTTATAGATCTATTTATTTATGCATTCATTTATATGTTTTACTTGGACATGAGACTTGGAATGCTTATCACCTGACTTATCTCTACATCATGTGACTGCAAGTTTGTCATATGGCCTTATTTTGATTGACTAGAGTCTATATTTAAATGAGAGAAGCTGGATTATTTTTAATATGCATTGACAAAGAGTTCTACACTTGAAAGCTTTGCCTTTTTATTGTGTTCTTAATAACGTCTTGGACATTGGACTTCTGTTTCTTCTGTTTTTGCTTTAAGCATTGTCTCTAATGGATTAAGGTTAAAAATTAGTACAAACTAAATAGATCCATAGGATCATACAATTGCCACTGCTTCAGTCTTATTTTAGGAGTATCTTTTAAATACATCTGGTAATTGCTTACTGACACAGGCTGTAATCTTTTGTTTTCTGTCTCATTCCTCACTCAGTCATAAGCCTAGGCCAACTTAACTAAAACAAGTTTCTAGTATTGTTCTGCTTTGTTTGTGACAAATTTGACACAAAGATAATTGAGATATCACTGAGTAAATACCTTTTTTTCAAATGATATGTATTTTTTGTACAGTAGAGGTACTGATGTCAATTTTGTGTTTTAATTACCCATGTCTAGTAAGCCTCTTATCTCTTTTGCACTGGCAAGTGAGAATATTTTGCGTTTGGCCTTTAACAAGTTGTCTTACGCTCCCTTTCTCAATAAATGAAACCATAAAATTCAAGTACACTTTTTATTAAATTCATACAGTCCTAATGCATTTTATTGGTTGCTATGTCATTGATTGGAATATCTCTGATACAAATGATACGTAAAATAATAATCTTTTGTATCTTGTCAACATTAAGTGTGTTGAAAATAGCAGTGCTTTGGTTTTGTGTGTATTATGTATTTATATAGACCATATCCTGTTTTATTTGCCACCATGATAGCACACCTTTACTCTTTCATTATCACACCCTTATTTTTATATTTACTTTGTTAATCTTTCTTGTTCTACATCCTTTTATTTTCACAGCCCACATTTCAGGCAGTTTACATGATTTTGCAAAGTCTAGAATGTTCATGTCATATCCGGTTATGCAGTGCCTTTTGTCTTATTCTTCTTGAGCTATGTGCCTCTATTGTTTTTGTTTTTTCCTTACCTGTATAAGCAATTTCAGAATTTCTTATCAGGACAATTCATCTAAAGTAATGTATGCATATGGCATCATTATTTTCCTGCTCAGCTCCTTTGAATTTATAGACTTGAAATTGTACATTCTTCTTTGCCTAGAAGTGACTGTCTAACATGTCTTTAATAACTTTAAATTTATCATCTATATCTGAAATAGTATCAATATGTCTTGCAAACATTAATATCTGCTATGTGTGACAACAATGTTAAAAGTCTTTTATCAATGTTTATATTAAGGACTGCAGCACAACTGTTGAGTCGTGGTCTCATCCCTTGTTGTGTGTCACTGTCAGTCTTAATCACTGTTTTTTGTTTCTTGTAATGCATGTTTTTCTATTTTATTGAACGTGACTTTTTTATTGCATTCAGTATGCTCTCTGACATATTGCATACTGAGTCCTTATTTATCTTCTGCTTAAACTAAACTGAAAAGTTACTTAATTGAAGTTTTTTTTTCTATTTGTTGTCTAATCCCAACAATTATTTCTTAAGAATTCACATACTTTTGACTCCTGAAGTAAAATAACAGCACTGATTTTTTTTTTATAAATTTCTTTATACTTAAATAATTTATAAAGCACTTTATTGTTACCATGAATGTAGGTAACATAAAATGCAATTAGAGTGTTTACTGACAAGGTGAACTATACATACATTATACATTGTAGCAGAGAGATTGGTAAATGCATTTTGTAAGGCTAATACACAGATAAGGCATAACTTTTATAGGTGCATAGGTTCATAGGTAGGTACTAGGCTATCTGCCCAAGGGCATTTATAAGCCTAGCCAAAGTGTGTTGGCTTTCGTCTCCCATTTAAATTAGTTTCCTGGGTCTCTGTCTAGCAGGGCCACTGAAGTGATCCCAGGGATAAATCTACGATTTCCCATCCACTCGTCAAGATTCCTCTTGAAGAGAGTCAGCGAGGGGCTCTGCCTAACATAAACTGGGATTCTATTCCAGAGCGAGGGAAGTCTCTGGGACAGGAATCTATCCCTCTAGCATGTCCAGTTTATTGTTGTGCTGAGGTTTAATTCACTGGAGTGTGTGGCTCTAAAAGATTTGGTTTTCTTGAGGTGGAGCATGTCCATTAATTCCAGGTTGGACATGGCCTTATAAGTCAGGCATAGATCACCTCTGAGCAGGCGGTAAGCAACAGAGTAGAGCTGGAGTTTCTTTAGTCGAGCTGCATAGGGCATCTCTTTGAGGCCCATGATCCTCTTGGTGAGGTACTTCTGTGGTCTTTCCAGCTGTTGCAATATGAATATTAAACAATTCACTTGACAATACGCTAAGTGTAAAGGTTTGTATTACACCTTATTAAAGCAGCCATGGAGCCAGCTGCCTGTTGAGCTGGGAGAAAAAGCCAAATTTTCAAATAAAACAACATCTTTCTTTTTAAATCTGGTTCTAAATTCCAGTGCAGAACATTGATCATGAAATTCAGCAGTGGCTGCTGATATTTGAATGAGGCTTATATGTATTCATTTCTGCTTTCTGAGCACACTACTTCACAGGCTTTCAGCATGATCTAAAAAAGTTAATGTTGCACCCATTTTTACCAAACAATCAGAGCACCACATTCCATTGTCATCACCAGGATTAAACTCCCATAACTAGGAGTGAATCACCAAGCAAACAGTAAGTGCAAAAGGGACCTGCACCCAGAGGAAGTGACTGATCCATACCAGCTGCATATAAATGTCAGATCACTGAATCTGGCATTTTAGCATTAGTATACATCTTAGCCACATTTTTTAGTGCAAATATGTCCCAGGCAGCCTAAAAGTGACATAATTATTTTAGCTTTATCCCTTTTGCAGTTCATATCCTGCAGGGAAAAAAAATGTTTTGCTTAAATTTACAGTCCTAGGTAGGATATATGTCTTGAAAGCTGAGTGAATATCAAAGTAATATATAGACAGTACTTCTGCTACGTCAGTTGAAACACCTATTATGGCTACTCAAATCTGGATTCAGAAGCAACACAGACACACAAACATGTAGACACCACACACACACACACACACACACACACACACACACACACACACACACACACACACACACACACACACACACACATACAGACACACACTTATGTATATAAAAAATAGCAGTAACAGGGATTTATTCCCTGAGAGATACGTATGCCGAGTAATATTTGAGTGGTTCTGATAAGTGCTGTGCATATCTCTTGAATGATTTTATGATAAATGCTGTACTACTAGACAACACATTGCTGTTTATAGTGTATTTTTGTACAGCTTCTAACAACATTTTTTAGTCATTTCCTTTCTGTTGTTCTGGCGACTTTCCTGTATCAGATTATCTGACTTAAAGTTGCATTCATGTTGTTGTCCAATGGGAGTGTAAATACAGCTATATACTGATCACAGCTGTACTTGTTTGATAATATTGTCTTCATTTTTCTCCTTTTGAGTATTATTTACACGGTGTGTGGTGAAGCTTTTAGACTTGTGGCTATCACAAGCATTGCTAAAAAAGTTATTTTACCGCTTTCTCCTTGTCAGCAAAGCAGTTTAAGAATGTAACTTTAGTAATCTGGCTGATTTTCTGCTATAACAATAGGTCGTAATGCATTATAATTTATTTATAACCAAGTATTTATTAAAACGTTTGATTTTTTTCTGAGGCTGACTTACATCTGTTTTATATTGTAGGGTGAACCTGGACCACTTGGGCCTCCTGGATCTGGAGTAAGAATGTTTATACATTTCATATCTTTGTGTACTATGCCCAGTGATGCATTTCTTTATAAGCAGTGTTTATGTTTAATATTTGTTCACCTGTATTCTAGATAGGTGAGATATTTCATATGGAATGGTTCCCATGCTCATAAAGTGACGTTGGGCAGGTTTTTGTAATTGTCATGGCAAATGGCTTAAATGACAAGGAGTAATTCATTCTCATAAAGGGATTTAAATCTGATATTACAAGTGCACATATATCAGGTAAGTTATGTTGTAGTGTCTTTCAAACAAATTAAGCAAAATAAAGTGGATATAGAGGGTAGAGTCTTACACAGAAGTTTACTAGTCCGCATTTCTGTATTTTCAGGCAGCTTGGTGTTAATAGTCTTTACACTGTTACCCTTCTAATGGTCATTATTCATTGTATATTTACTTATTCTAGCGCACAATCACCGGCCCTCTTTTTCCCATTTTCTGCATGTGATCAGAGTGTCTTGTCAACTGTCACCATCCCTCTCTATTCAGTACCACTGTCTTGCCTTCTTCATCAGTCATGCCTAATTGTCACAAGTCTTCTTTCACCCTTTTTTCCTCTTGAATACTTCCTGTCTGTCCCAAATCATCTTTATCAGACTGTGCTCTGCTTTTCTGTACATGTCCATCTATTCTATTTGATGTTTTCTGAAATTGGAGCTACTTTGGCTTCTACTCTGATGTTCTTATTTTTTTGAATATCCCACAAAGCGCACACCTGTCTCAGACCTTTTATTTCCTTCACCTCTAGCTTCCTCAACTGCTCTGCCTTTACTGCCCAGGTTTCTGTACCATACAGTAGTACTGATCATGCCTCGGTTTTGTCCATCTTACCTTTCAGCTTTTTTGGCATTTTTATGTCATACACTACATCTGACACTCTATGCCAGCAGGCTGCATCCCCTCTGATTCTAGCTTTGACATTCTCATTCAGACTTTCTTCTCCTCAACCATACCTCCCAGATACTTGAAGCTGTTAACCTTTCCACTGTTTTCCCTTCAATCGTAATTCTGAGCTTCCTCTGATTTTTCCAATTTGCTGCCATTACAATTGTCTTATGTGTTCTCAGGTTCATACCATGTGCCTTTAGTTTTGCATTCTGTTTCCCTGTTCTTTGCTGAAGTTCTTGCTCAGTCTGCATGTTGAAACTTTGTCGCTCGTTTCCCTCCAACCTGTTTGCTAATGTAGCCCATCACCAGTATGAATAATAATGGGCTCAGAGCTGAACCCTGCTGCATACCCACTCCCACTGCGGAACCCTTCTGTGAGACCGAACACAGTGTTTATACTTGATTCATTGAGTCCTTATATGTAGCCTGGATTAATTCTACCAATGTTTATGAGACTTAAAACCTTCACACAAGTGCCCAAATCAGCATTCTTGAGTTGGATGCTGTCATAATGGTTAAGGCATGTAACCCTTTGTCTATGTTGATGTATGTGATAATAAAACCTACATAAAACATCCATATACTACTATAATTCTGACTGTAAACATAAAAGAAATGTAAATTTAATTCTTACCTTTGGGAAACATGGATAGGCTTAAAAAGGCCTCCTGAGGTCATTAGCCTAGTAATCACCTATGATCCTATAATCACCTATGATCATTGTCATATGCTTTCTGCAAGGCTAGGGATGCTCGGTTGAAGTCTTTCCTCATTTCTCGTTTCTTCTCCACTAATTGTCCTACTGCAAACATGAGGTCAGTTGTGCTGCTTCCTGATCTGAATGTGACTCTTGCTTCCTGCTATTATCAGTCACTCTCTCCAGCACTTTCATGCCATGTGACAGGAGTATGAGGGTCTATATCACGATGTCGAACTCTTACATATGGTCAACACCATATGATTGAACTTTTAAAAGTTTGAACGTTTCAACGGAGATCTCCATACAGTGCGGAATGGGAAGATTTCCCTTTTCTGCACTGTAGTGCGATCTTGGAGTTGGTATATTTAAAGAGCAGGGGGTGTGAGAGGTTGCAGGGGTGCTTGCCCCCCCTGCTTAAACTGTTCAGGTAGTTTTTTCCTTTGGTTTATTTTTTTTATTACATTTAGAAGTTTTAAAAGTTCGATCATATGGTGTCGACCATATGATGTTCAAACTTTTAAAAGTTTGATTATGTAATATAGACATGAGTATGATACCTCTGTACTGCCCACAGTTGTGGATGTCCCTTTTGTTCTTGCACACTGGCACTAGTATGCTTATTCTCCAGTTATCTGAGATATGCCTTTCACTCCGTACTGCTTTGGCACATGTACCAGCACACATATTGTTATATTCATATTGGTTTTCAAGGAGGAAATTACAATATAGCGGATTATGATTGAGTTAATGTAGGTCTAACCAGAAATTATAACACTGACAGTCCCTGCAACTACATAAGTAAAGACAACATGGTTAGGACATACATCCTGTAAACAATCCTTGAAAAACATTTCTACAACTAAAGAACCATTAGTCTATGGGAGTCCAAATGTTTCATGCTGGAAGGCATTCTATCCAGTATGGGATTCTGAACTATATTAAACGGCCTCAGAAGTGACATCCTTCTTTCACACAGAGACCAATGATGCATAAAAAAACTTGAGTACTTTTACACTGAGGTAGTTTGGGCCATAAAATGTCGCACTCATTATGACATTAGTTATTCTCCACCTTGTATTCTTGTCTGACATCTCGTGCATTTTCTGCAATCAGAAGTCCTTATGAAACAGAGAGCATGTGTTCCTAAAAAAAGCACACATAATTACAGCTCAGTACTTCCGCTCTTTTAAAACATTAACAAAAGCTACTTTCCTTAGCTTATTTTATTGAAATAGTACAATCTACACCTTCTTCTGTGTTAACGTATTCACTTATTAACTCTACCCTTAAGAGCTGTGATTAATCCATTTACAGTCAATGAGGAAAAACAAAGTGCAAGTTTGTCTGCCAGATGTGACTTAACTCTACTGTTTACTATAAACTACAGCACTTTCCTAGCAGTTCATCTAATAATTTTATCAAAAATAAACAAAACTCCTCAAACTGTTTACTTTAAAACTAGAAACAGATTTCCACTCACAGACTAGCAAGACAATTCAACCCTTAATTCACAATGAGATTTAAAGGAAGGCAGTACACACACACACACACACACACACACACACACACACACACACAAACAGGAATAATCTTACTCCAGAGGGAAAAACAGTGACAAATATCAATCACATACTAGAAACAGAATTGTAGCTAAGCATAATTTCCCACTTTCTACTTATCAAGCATAATGGTAGTTCAACATATAAATGCAAAAAATGTCCAGGCTCTGGGATGCTTATATAAGACCTTACACTACAAGTCCTTCATCTGTGTCCTTTTCCAGGAAAATGATGGATGGGGATACATTCTGTCAGAAACGTTAAATCATGCAGATAAATGTAATCACGAAGAAAAGAATCACACAGCTTAAACAAGAATAAACAGTAAGGGTTCAAAGGTTAAAGCTTCATTGTCCAAGGCCAAGAATGTAGCTTCCATGGGACCCAATAATATCCCTGGCTGTGTTCTACATGAACTACAAAGTGAACTGGCACCATATCTGTGTGCCCTGTGCAGTCACAGCCTCACCTCAGGCTTTCTCCCTACCGAATGGCGCACTGCTACCGTCATCCCTCTCCATTAAGGGGGAGTGACTACAGACCCTGGTAATTATTGCCCCATTAGCCTGATGAGTCTGATATGTAAAGCTATGGAGTGCATCATCATGGACCTGATTAACAAAGATATAGGAAATCCCCAAACTCTAGACCCCACGTAATTTGGCTTCATGAAAGAGAGATCATGCCTGCTCAACCTGGTTGACTTCTTTGAGTCAGTCACCAGGGCTCTGGATGAAGGCAAGGCAGTACATACAACCTACCTCAAGCTGGCCAAGGCCTTTGAGACTATTCCTCACTTGGGAATTATTGATAAACTCACCAAACTAGGCATCAACCTCTGTATCACTAGGTGGGTTGCAAATTGGCTCATAGAACACACAGTGTGAAAGTAGCAGACTCCAAGTTAGACTGCCAACCAGTCATGAGTGGTGTCCCACAGGGATTGGTCCAGGGTACTCTCCTGTTTGGCATCTACATCTCAGACGTCCAGGCCAACACAAAAGGACTCTGGCTGACCAAGTTCATAGATGACTGCAAGCTGGGAGCCATTATTAACTCCCCGAGTGATGCAGACATCCCACAGAAAGGCCTCACTGAGACCAATGACTGGTGTCGAAACCATGGTCTTAAGCTTAATGCCAACAAATGCATCATCATCCCCTTTGTTAAAAATTCAGTTCCTACTAATTGCCACCTTGATGGGAGCCCACTGAACACTGAAGGCGTTATAAGAGATCTGGGGATGGAGATTGACAGCAACCTCTCCTTCAACCACCACATTGCCAGCGTGGTCAGAAAATCCTTCTATGTGGCACATCTCATTACCAAGGGTTTTGCACCCAGGAAAAAAGAGGTCATCATCTCTCTCTACTCTTCCCTCATTAGGCCAGTCATCAAGTATAATGCCTCATTTGCATGTACCTCACTAGACACCTGCAGTAGCTGGAGAAGCCACAGAAATACCTGTCGAAGAGGATCCTAGGCATTAAACACATGTCCTACATGGACAGACTCAAAACACTGCAGCTATTCTCTGTCTCATTTCACTTACTTACTTAGAGGTGATCTCTGCTTGACTTATAAAGCCATGTCTGACCCAGTTCTGTTAGAAATGCTACATCTAAAGAAATCCCAATCCCTTCACACCATAGGTTCATAGGTTCATAGTTTAGTACTAAGCTAACTGCCATTGCAAGCCATTTTAAGCCTAGCCAATTATCCCTTGTGAGACTCAAACCCTGCACCTTGTGTTTGTAATGCAAACACCTTAGCCATTAAGCCACCCTCCCAACTCCACACGCTCCAGAGACCTCGACCCCATTACCACAATCAACAGAACATGCTGGAGGGACAGGTTCCTCACCTAGATAAAGTGCCCATGCTCTGGAATAGACTTCCCATACATGTCAAGCAGAGCACCTCACTGTTCCTCTTCAAGAGAAATCTTGATGAGTGGATGGGTAATAGAAATTTCACTCCAGGGATCACTCCAATACCTCTACTTGATAGAGGCACTGGAAACTAATGTTCGGTGTTACAATGCCAGGACACTTCTATGGGCTACGCTTGTAAAGGCGCTCCAAGGCTATTAGCCTAATACACACTTATGAACCTGTGATGGATTTCAAAAAAGAATAGAAAAGCATTTCCACCAAAAGATATTCAGACACCAAAACTGTATGTCCTAGAGTCAGAAGTGATAGAAACAACATACTCAGATGATATCATTCACAGAAAAAAGAAAACAGACAAACTGTAGCTGAAACTTATTTTTGGTTCATAATTCTCAATAAGAAGTTTGTGGTAACCATTTACATTCATTTCTGTATAGCTTTAAAAAGTGGATAGCATGCAAAGAGGTATCTAAAACATACATGTATTTCAATTCTGACTGTAAACATAAAAAAGTTGTAAATTTGAACTTAAATAAAAGATAACATTTCTTCTACATGATCCATATGCTACCTAAAATAAGATCACACTGGAAGGACTCATGCAACAGTCAGATGTTCTACGAACAGGAGCACCAAAGAGAAAACTAACAACCATTACACTATAGATGTAGATGGAATGATGAGAAACGTATAAGAAACTGTTCATCTTCATTCTAAAGTAAGCTGGCATTACAGTTTGCTGTGTCAAATTAAAATTGTGAAAACAACAGCAAACTTGTAAATGACGACCAAAGAGCTTACAATAAGCTGTAAGAACAATGTGATGCAAAAAGTGACATGTGCAAGAAGCAAAATTTGCTGTTCACAGTTTTCTTAGCAACATTCCTTTTTCTTTGCAAATAGCTTTAGCAGTCCACCACCAGATGCAGTAGAAAGAAAAACAGCACTTACTAAACACTTGCGCTTTTATCTACACATATCTTAAATAAATGTGTTAATACCCCCATGGTTCTTAACCTCATAACATTAGATTCAGGGACAAAAGCAATCATAGTTAGGAATAAAGATTCCCAAATCAAGAACACATTTTCAAACACTGGCACTGCTAACTTTGAAAGTTGACAGAATGAAAAGACATGAATCAAAATTGACTTTTTTCAAAATAGGAAAAATCTGCAACTATAATTACTATCATTATATATGGGACTTGTCACTGTAAGTGATACAGCAGGTCTATTGCAGTCTGGTCCCCGGTGTAAGTCTGTTTTTAAATAGGCCTTGCACTTACAGCAAATATTTTGGAATCAGGGCATGCTTACACTGAGGGCAGCTCTGTTGGAATCTGGCCCACAAAGTATAATCTTACTGCCTTTTCTCTCACCATTTTTTTGGGGGGGGGACAAAGCAAAATGTTTAGCAAGAATCAGTCACCTTCCTGAAAACTGAGGAGAGTTGAGAGGTATGAATATTGAGCTATAGAAGTCAGATATCCTTGAAAATAAGTTGTAGTCTTATAGACACAACCAATGCCACTTTTGAACTGCAGAAAGCAAATTAGACACAAGAAAACAAAATATGTATTAAACAGTCACTCTTGATAATTATTTGTTAACTCCACTATTGTCCTTACTGCAGCCATTTAAACATTCCCCTGCTTCAAACATATTTCCGTTGCTGACAGAGCAGCACCCTCAGCTGTTTCCTGAAGATCAGCCAACAGTAAAACCTATTTTGGGTACCTCATGAAAACTGCAACTTTTGTTTCCCTTTCTGTAAATACCAAAGTGATTCTGTCTTTGATTCAGTCCTACTAGAACTACAAACCTATCTGGCATCTGGAATTCAAATGGTCAGTTCTGATACAGAGCATTTTTTCCATTCAACATGCAGTGAATCCCATTTTGGAGACTCAGTTCAGGTTCCTTGAAGTGGACTGGCTATTCTTGACCATCTGTTCTCTAGCTACCAGATGTCTAAGTAGGCTTATGCTTCTTCAAGATGCTCAAAAGATTACATCTGTCCACCTTTTTGAGAAACCAGTGCAACCAAAAAAAATGAAACTATACATGAAATTTACTCTTATTAAAGAATATCTGACTGTAACCTGGAACAAAGCTGTTTGCCATTTATGCAAAATTACATTTCATTTCCAGCTCCCTTGATTTCTGCAAACCTTCTCTCAGTCCATATAATTCAAAAATATGAATTATTATTAATGAACCAAGAGAATTACTGGCCTCAAACAGTTGCCTATGCAGCACGATTGAAAAAGCTAAGATTGTTCTCTGTTGCATACCGCTTTCTCAGAGGTGATCTCTGTCTAACGTACAGAGCCATGTCCAACCCAGAATTGTTGAACATGCTCCATCTTAGCAAAACCAAATCTATATGCCTTCGGGCAGATAGCTCAGTACCAACCTATGAACCTATGACAATGAAAAGTCTTGGTAAATCTGATTTAACCTCAGTTGTAACACAGTGGGCAGACTCAATAACCACTGGTCTCTGTGTACATAGCAGAGCCTTACATTAACTTAGTAGCTATGATTTTCTCAGGTGCAGGTCACTTCTTGCCTTCAAGTTGACCAATCCCATGTAGAATACTACACCTGGAACAATTTTATATGCCATCAATATTTAGTCCCATGTGCTTGTCTATAACTATAATCCTCCTATTTATAAAGACTGAGCTGTAATTATATAATTTCTGCTCCAACAACACTGCTTACTGGCCGACTAACTTTTGCTAATAGCTGTCTGTTGGTATCAGAAATGTTACTAGCTCTTTTTAGGGACATTGTGTCTTTTAGTACTTCATTTGGCATACCTGTAAGTAAATGTCAGAACTATAGTTAGGTTATCTGGCAGCCTTTACTGTTCCCCAAACTGGTGCCTCCCTCAACTAGTTGAGGACCAAAAAAAAAGCTTTTCTGTTCTGAAACTGTAGTTAACCACTTCAGCTATTTTAACCAGTGACTTACTACAATTAAATTATCATACACTGAACACTGCAGTGCTAAATCCATGACTGCAAACACAGTATCAACATCCACTTCAGAATCCTGGTACTGCACTCCATCATTGTCTGCCAATCATGCTCCCTATACCTAGTGCCAAGGGTAGCTAATCCCTTTGCCCTGTCCTAGTTTTGCCTGTGACAAATGTGTAGCAGCTTGCAAAGATGCCATCTTCTTCTTCTTGAGTTTTAAGCCTGATATACTGTTTCTAGTTTCACATTTGCTGCCATATGTTTCTCAAAGCTTCAAGCTTGAATTTCAATCCCAGATTAAGGTCACTAACAGCCCATATAGGCACAAAATGGACAAGGTGCTCACAGTTATGTTGCACAGATGATGTTATGCTTTACAGTCACACATAATTCCAGGAAACGATCAAAAGTCGAGTAGATTTCAGAACATCTCATTACACGTGCAATTCTCAGCATGACCCATAGTTTTATTAAGATCTTGTAGATATATAAATACTAATTTTAACAGACTTTATAAGTGTAAGCATGTCAGTTCTCATTCAGTTCTTGTTCACACTGATGTGCTCTATTCCATTCAATTTCTTATTGGTTTAACTCCTTATATCTATGGGAACATTTTTTGAGCAGGCACTTTTGTATAATCTATACTAATGTGATGAACCCCTGACAAACAACCCAAACAATAAATGCATTGTAATGCATTGTGAAATGTATATGCACAGATATTAAAAACATAACTGCTTCACACACACACAAAATGGTCAGAAACTAGCAGTTACGCAATTCAAAATAAAGTGCTTCCTGCAAAGGGCTTTAAAAATTTCCAGGTAACTATTATCTTGTAAGGGCACAGTTTAAAATTTGTGGTTAAGCATGTATGAGGAGTCTTTGAGGAGAGAAAAGTAAGCACAGGGCTGTGGCTGGCCAGACCAAATGCCTAAGGTAACAACAGTCCTAAGGGACAAGTTTATTAAGACATAACTGTATCACAGCATCTTTCCAAAAATTTTGCAATTTGGGTTATTGCTTACTTCTAACAAAATATGCTCATGCATAATAGTCTTTCACTTTTTCAGTGGTGAGTTTTATAACAACCCATAGATTCCTAGACTTAGTAAATGCTAATTTCTCTCAAAGTCAATATATTCCTGACTTCATCCTCACTGACAACATCACACCTACTCGCACCACTCCCATAGTTCCCTCATCCCTGGTCAGATTTCACATATCAGTAATCTTCTCTTTAAGGGCATGCAAACCCACCACAATGAATAACTCTGAATTTAAAGGCTTTAAAATGACAAACCAATTAAAACTGTAAAAGTTCAACTGCAAGATTTCCAGATCCTATGCAGCCTCAGCTGTCAATTAACTAATGAAATTTACTGCCATCTAACAAATAGCATAAAGCAAACAATCCTAGTCAAATCCAAATATATTGCAGAGCATAAAATATAGACCACATTAGTAGAATGCCAGCATTAATAAGTGCTGTAAAAAATAAAAAAACAAGGTCAGCAATAAGTCAGAGTCTACCTACATTAAAGATTCTATCAAAAAAGATCAGGAAAAATTTAAAAGTTGCCATAAGTGATCAAAGCAGAATATGAATATGCAAATGAATATGAATATAAATATAAATATTGGCATAATCAACAAGCCAAAACTCTTCAGTTTAAGCCTAGTCATAGGTATGGAAGTTGGCTATAATTAAGATGCTCCATAAAGGGGTTTGGAACTCTGATCCCAAGTACTGAAGACCCATATTGTATCTGACTTCATAAGCTACAATATAAAAGAATGTAATTCTCTAGACCTGTAGCAATATGGTTTTGTCAAAGGGATTGTGTCTATTTAACTTGGCAAATTTTTTCAAGAAAGCCATTGAAGTTGTAGATAGATGCCATGCAATTCATAAGGCATACCTGGATCTGGCCAGAACATTGACACTTTTCCTCATGCTAAAATAAAAGACAAGCTTAAAAAAAACTGTAGACCATTGTGTTATACGATGGATAGCAAACTGTCTGACAGAAATAATCTGTACTGGTAAAATGGCTGGTGCCACTTCAGAAAGATAAAAAGGTGACTAGTGTTATTCTTTAGGGCACAGTACTGTAACTCATGTTTGGCATCTACATTGATCTGCAAACCGCTAACCCAGACAAATGCCTAATTACATTTTCTGATGACTGAATGCTGGACATTAACCTCCACTCTGCATATGATGCCATGTTACTACAGTGAGGAATAAACCATACAAATGGGTGTATTAGAAATGCGCTAACAAATGCAAAGAAGTGTGCAATTGTTACCCTTGGTAGCAGATGTTAACATGTTTCCTTTGACTACCGAATTGCAATGGTAGTCAGGTCAAAAGCAATTATAATTTCTTTACACTTGCCTTGATCAGACGACTTGTAGACAATAATGCCTCTTTTAGTATGTATCTGTTCAAACATATAATACAGCTGGAAAGACACCAGAATCTCCTAACTAAAAAGATCAATGGACTGAAGACCCCCATCTACCCTGTACTCTGTTTCTTACAGACTCCTGAATAGAGATTTATGCTTAGCAATCCATGCTGTTAAGAACACAACCCACAAACTTGCATAAATCTGTAGCAGTATCTGTTCTACTTGAGGTCTAGTTTAACTTCATGCTAAATCTGACATAGTTAAAAACAGTTCTCACTGTGATGGCCTGTGGCACCCTGACTTGGATTAGTTTATCTTCTTGTACACACTGTAAGTTCTGGGATAGGCACTAGTTCTCCAGTGACCCTGAACTGGATTTATCATGCAGTTAGAGAATAGATGAATGAATCAGTGATTAGCATATTAGATAAGGTACTCTGGCTGTACTTTCAAATCATCAGCTGTGATCAGTGTACTACCCTGGTAAAAACATGAAAAATAAAATGAAATACTTAATGCTATGCAGTACCTGTGAGCTGGGTACTAAAAGTTTTAATAGCTGGCAGTAGCAGATCTAGGACTGATGCTACATATAAAAGTACTGGGATTTCCTGAGTGTGTAGTTGTATATTTAAGTCTGAGTGAGCCATGACCACAGTTACTGGTGATAAAGACAACGATTTAGTTGAATTGTGGGTGCAAGTGTTTCAAAGGCAGTGATCACCTTTCTGCTGATCATTTCTGAAGTGCATGGCTTAAGTTGTCCATACCATTAGATGAGTGTTCACTTTTTGGACATAAAATGGAAACCATTGCCAGTGCTATCAAAAATATTTAGTATTTAGTCTACATGTTAACAGTACGAACACTTTTCATCATACCAAATGTCTGGCAAATTAAACAAACCAGAGTAGCCACAGCAACACATGTATTAACTATCAGCCAAATAATATTTCATTTTTATTTTTATATAGAGTACTTTATGATAGAGTGGTTTTACATGACAGCCTAAATTGTAGGCAAGTTATAGATCATGTTTCAATTATTCTCTTTTAGATTCAGCACCTTTAACATTTCAAGAAATTACATGACTCTGTGGAAGGGACTTTCTTTAAACACAGTACTTTCACTATTAATTTTGAGTTCTCTGTTCAGGTTTTCAAAGGATCAGCATACATTCCATGCCTCTTTCTTGCTTATTATTAAGTCTGTAAACATTTTGAACAGGTCCGGTGCCTAACTTATATTCATGACTTTGTTGCTCTGTATGCATTCTCTTTAATGTCAAGTTTGTTTCTTTCATTCTGCACACTTCTGCAAAGCGATTTCTCTTTATGCTTCTTTTGTTCATAAGACCAAACACAAGATATTTATTTTCCCTAAGTATGGCAACATTTTGTGTAGAATTTAATCACTGACACATCTGTCATACTTTTCTTACTTTTGTCATGGCTTATAACTCACTTTTACTTGTTTGACTTGTTTGTAGACTTTCAGTTTCACAAGTAGCTTTGCACAATTGTAACTTTGCTATGAGCCCCTTTAACTATGATCAAGTAATTTTACCTACTCTGCCCACATTAGTAACTTTATTTAAGGTTAAATGAATTTCTCTCAAAAATCTGATACTATTATCATTTCTGATACCACACTTGATTCAGATTCATACATTACACTTCTCACCACTTTTACAATGTTTGGCTTAGATGTTTTAATACAGTAACACAAGCATCAATATTTTCTATTGGAGCTTGTTCCCCCAGGAAGAACAAATGGCATATATGTAGCAGATTTCTTTTCCTCATGACAAATTAACTCTTGAAAGTCTACCTCATCAAAGCAACACTGGCTCTCCCTCACAGATCTCAACTATATTAAAAACTTTCAGGTCTTCTTTTCCCTGCAACCTTTGGAAATGTAACACACTGTACATTTTTAGGCTTTTGAGATATGCCCTTTGCAGGTTGCAGCTGCACAATTTCTCAAATCAAGAATAAAGTGACTTATCTGTAGTTACTTTTAACAATGTATAACAGTTGTTATTTAAACCTATAACAAGATGACACAAGAGACTGCATGCAGCCTACTTCATCATTTCAGACTATGCGTCAGTGTAATATAAACCAGACCACATAATGTACATTTGGGTTTCTAATAAATGCTAAAGACACTCCCGTATTCAAAAAGATACGCATACGTATATTGGAATTACTAATCAAAGCATATGCATGTAAAGTATGCAGGCAGACTGTATACAGTGATATTAGTTGAAGTTGATCTTTTGGAGTAAATGAGTTCTGATGTGTGGTGAATTCAACCATCACGGTAAAAGTTAAAAGTACTGTCCTGTCCTCATTCCTTATTGCTAAAACTTGCTTCTCTGAGGCTTGCTTGAAGACATGTATAAAATTTGCCAAGGACATTACTTCAAGAAATTGTCTTGAAGACTACTATCTTGTTTAATGCATTCTGTAAATTTATTTCACTTTAATATCTACACACTTGTAGGTAAAGTATGCAATCTCTTAGCCTCTAGAGATTGTAATCATTCATTAAATACGTTTTTATACATTTGTTCCAATGGCTTTAATGCATTCAGATTATTTTTCTCATGTCTTTCTTGTCCATTTTTTCATGGGGGGTTGTACAGTTCAGTTTGTGGAAAGCCTACTATTAGAATAGTAACTCAGCATAAACCTCATATAGTGGCATTTATTTGGAGTCTCTTTCTCTAGGAGGTCTGTGTCCATCATTGTGTGAGGCTGCACGGACTAGTACCCATATACTGTATATGGCCTAACTTCTACTTGGCATACTTACACATTTCCTCATTCTTTGGGAAAATGTCTGCCTTGTCTGGTACAATCCTGGAGAGGGGTTACAATATATACTCAGTCATACAGTCAGTTACTGAGCTAGAGGCTGAATTGGTAGCTTCTCTAATGAAGGTCAGCTTTCCTGTAATAGTATAGGAGAGAGCAGTCTCAGAAACATTCTATGTGTTTACGAGGAAGACTACAGTCAGGTGTTCTGCATCTGATGTCACAAAGAAGCCATAATGCAATTCAAGAAGATAACAAAGTCAACATCTTACAAGTATAACTGCAGTATCCTGTGTTACTAAAGTTTGCTCAGGTTATAAGAGTAATGAGCATTTTACTTTCAGCACTTTCTACAGTACAGTAATCACCAGAACTTACTATTTAAAATGTCTTTAAGTGACCATCTAAAATGTCTTACCATCTGGTGTCTGCAAGAATAAAAGAGCCTGAATTATTCAGGGAGGTGTAGACTCGCATGTTTATTTGATTATTGTGTAAAAAACAGTTTAGTATATTATTTCCAGTGACAGTGATTTCTGTTATCCAGACTAACATTATTTTTGCAAGTCACGTTTGACTTTAAAACTTTTAGGCCATTTTAGGAAACAGTGTAGATAAACTTACTTTATAGCTAACATGAGCTTTCATGTTGTTTTATTAGTTTATGTAGATATGCCACTCATTTAATTAACCAGTTTTCCTAAAACTTTCGGAGAAAGCGTGTAACATTGAGTAACCCTAAACAAAGCAACATTTAAACATATGTACTTTGTATTACAGAACAGTAAATATGTTCACAAGTAAAATAAATGTGACCAAAAACATTGAAATATAAAAAGTAATGAAATGAACATTTATTTTTTATGAAATGCAATTAAATTAGTTTTGCAGTTAATGACAGCTCTAATTAATAATGGGGGTGTTGCTCTTGCACCCTCAGTTGTATAATTTGTAAGTAAAATAATAACAATAAAATCTGTGTTGATAACATTAAACAGTTCAAAATACCATTATTTTAGTTATGTATATGTTTGTTTGTAAATTGTGTGGTTGTTCTAGTTCAGGAATCTTTTCTGCCACTTCTCTGACCATTAGGGTAAGACTGTACAAACAACACAAAACATGTCTATTACACGCAGAAGAAATTGTTATTAACATATAAGAACAGCAAAGGGATAACAATATGTGACAATTATAAGATATGAGAATTCGAAGGAAAAGTATAGCAGTAGATAAGTAAGCTGTTAATGTAAACAGTAGAAAAATAATGTTGATTAGTAAGAAAAATAAAGAGACTGGAGTAAAGTAAGGTAAGGATGTAGGTTGAAAGGAAGTGGAGTAATATTGAACACAAAATAAGTATGATAGGAGGGGTGGAAATAAAGTAGTGTATTTAAAATAGTTACAAAAGTTGTCTAAAATCTTATATTCCATGAAATTCAAATAATTAAGCAATTAAGATGTTAAAATATTTCTGCTGAAGATCTTAATACAAAAACAAATGGCTAGACTGCGAGTGCATATGGTTATGTGCATGGAGTGTGTATGTGTTGGGGTGGGGGGCACATTGTGCAGTGCAGAAGGGATACCCTCTGCAAGTTTTTAAGTATTTGGGCTACTAGGAGAATTACATTTTCATAAATTTATGTTAATTTATAAACACTACCAGAGTATGATAGCAGATATATTTAATATTGCTGTAAATACGGTTTTGCATGTCAGTAATAACACATTTTGTTTACTTTGTTTTAGCCCTCTGGACAACGTGGGCCTTCTGTAAGTATTTAAAAATGTTTTAACATTGATAAGAATGTAATGTTTGTTGATTTTAATTCTTTTTCTTACTGAGAGTTTAAAGTGAAAACTCATCATTTAATTTTGTTATAGTACTAAATGCAAAATAGCATAGTTTGCTCTTAAATACTTGCCTTCTAATTAAAATGTGTTCTATTTAATTGTGTTATCTTACTAACTGCAAAACAGTGTACTTGCATGTCTAAGATGCTGAGCAAAAGCCTTACATATCATAGTGGATCACTCACACTAACAAATTGTTGCATAGCGTAATTTAAATATGTTGTTAAAACATGTACAGCAGAACTTTGGCACAGATGCTTACCTAGACGCGCGCGTGCACACACACACACACACACACACACACACACACACACACACACACACACACACACACACACACACACACACACACACACACACATACACACAAACACACACACTTCAGGAATAAAGGTACCTTCTCCAGCTGCTTTTGCAATGACTTTTGTAAACTAACTGAAGTGTATAGTTTATCTTTGTAAAAGTGTTTAAAAAGTAGTTTGAAACACAGCTCATCTGTTATACATGAGCTATTTTAGTACAAAATAAAGAAAATGTGAAATATCTCTATAAGAATTGTAACACTGGAAATCATAGCTGACTGCATTACTGTAGGAATCACAAAACTGGAATTCTAACAATTTAGATGTAATTCAAGTAATGTGTATTAGAAGCTTTCCCTGAAAATTTTTGCTGATTTCAAAAACTTGCAGGTAAATTGTTTAAGTACCTGAGATAACTCATACATGAAGATGGAGATAATGTGGTGATGATTTACAAGCATATAACTTTTCTTTTTTTGCACTTTGTGCCCCTGGTGTCTACCAATCATCAGCTCCCCCTTGACCAATCTAGCAGAAAGGGCCATCATTCAGACCACCATCAGGGGTGGTTTAAATGCTTTTCCTTTTAGCCATGCCTACCTGTGTAAGTGTCTGGCTAAGGAGCCAAAGGCAGCCATGCACATTTACTAATCATCACTCACTTTTTTAAAGAGCATTGCCAGCAAACAACCCCATTCCCTTTACTGAACTATGGAAGGTAGTTTCCCTAGTCTCCCCAGTGAAATCATACATCTTGTGTGCTATTCAAGCACTTGCAACCCTCCTGTCCCCCCCTCTAAGAGAGGTGAGTGGGCCACACCTCTTCCCTAGTATCGCAGCCTGCCCAGCACCTACATTGCAGGGGAAGCTAATGGAATTCTGATCACCTGGGTCACAGTCAGAGCTCCATCCCTGTGTGCCATTGAGTCAGGAAAGGAGATGCCATTTTGACTTTATAACAAACAGCTAAATGAATCCAAGAACAAATCTAGAACTTGCATGCAAAGTTTGGAACTGTTGGGTATAAACTGATTGGAGTGGAAAGTAAGGCACTGATGACACCATTTATATCTGATAGTAGTCTCAGTAAGACAAAGATTAAGTTACCTGCACTAGTTTTTCATAGAAAAGTCTCAAAGCATATAGTTCATATTATATGCTGCCATTGATATCAGAAATGCATAATGGGCTACTTAAAATTATTGTGGTTCAGCCTGAGAGCTGATTTTTGAAAGAACAAACTCTGTCTGTGCTTTAGAAGACAGGAAAGTGTGTAAAGGGGATGGAATAAAGGTTTAGCTGTGACTCTTCAAAGCAAACTACTAAGCAGTGAGTTTAATTTTTGTATGCTGTGAAAGAATGTCATATGAAAAGATTCAAATTTAAGTTGACATACTCAGCTTCTCTTAATACTTTTTGACTCCAGCTGTTGTTGGAAAGACACTAGTTTGAAACCAAGAAAGAAGAATGAAATTATGGGAAGGATTTTACAGAAGTGTCAGAAACAATGTTAGCTGATTCTATAATTCTATAATTTAGGAAGGTGGCCTAATGGTTAAGGTGTTTGCCTTACAAACACAAGGTGCAGGGTTTGAATCTCACAAGGGATAATTGACTAGGCTTAAAATGGCCCACAAGGGCAGTTTAGCCTAGTACTAATCTATGAACCTATGAACAATGAGCAGAATGAAAATTTGCTAAATTCAAATGGCAAGAGTCTTTGTAATCAGTGTGATAACTGATATCTGGAACTATCTAGTAAATTATTTTATCGTATATTGTATTTCTCATGAAAGTTTGTTTATGTACATGCTGATCGATCATTTGCCACCATGTTACAATAATATCTGAAACCAAATGGTATTTTCTTATTTTGTTGAAATTAATATTGTCCCTTATTCACCAGGTATTGTTTTTTTTATGAATGTGTAGCTCATACATGCAGGCCATACCATTAATTACAGGTTTAATTTTGGAGTTTTTAAGAGGGTAAAAAGTTTGAAAGGTCTTAGAGTTGAGAAGGGCATAGCTGTGACTGAGGAAGCAGAGGATATACTGAATTGGTTTGCATTGGCAAATTATTTTGTATTAGTTGAAAATGACTTTGAATTGTTGAGGTATACATTTGGAAGTGCAGAATGAAAACCTGTGATGTGTAATGATGCATAAGGGACTGTCCCTTTGATAGTACTGATGCCTATTGGCCAGATGATATGATGCAACATTTCATAGTCTGATCCATAGGGAGATGCATGGGAAGTGATATTTATATGTAAAATGCATGGCTTTCCTCCCAAATAATTGCTAACAATGAATGACAGTTTGATGATATACAAAAATGTTGATGTTGCTTAATCCCCTGACTAGGTTCTGGAGGACAGAAATGGTGTGCTGTAATTAGAGCTAATGCAGGAGCTGGTGTGTTATCAGCATTCTGCATAGCTGCTGTATGACAGAGGTACATGTGGGGTGAAATAACTGTGGTGGCTAAAGAAATAGAATTGGTTAGATCTAGTTTCCTTAATAGGTCAAAATATTTAAAAGAAGAATATGAAAGTTTAGGTATTATGTGAGTCTTCCAATGAAGAAAGAGTGGTTCTACAGAATAATGTTTAATTTTAATTTTATCACTCTTTTCCTGGCAACAGTCACATTCATTAAAAAGTATAACATTATTCATAATGTAAGCTATTTAAGAGCAGTTTTTCTTGTATAATAAATCTTAGTTTTGTTTATAATATGGTCTTAATGGGGATGGGAAGTGCCCTGAGAAATGTTATAATTGATATGACTACATAATTAGCTTGAATTTCTGTGAATAACTTCAGGTAGTATTTTATTTATTTATTTATTGATTGAATGGTTGATCATGTTTGTTTGTTTACTGGGAAGGTCTGACTGGACCATGCAAGACCCCTTTTCAGCAAAGGCCTGGGGAGAAAAAAGTAAAAAAAAAACGTCCAATTAGAATAACAATGATGTGGTACCAGAAAGACTTGATATGATACTTGTAGCATTCTGTTACATTATTTGAATTATTCTAAATAATATGATAGACGTAAAGTGGGTTCTGGTAAGAGTTCTGTAGTTCTAGCCAGGTCTAGTGATATAGATGGATAAAGTTATGACTATGTCTCAGGCAGCAAAAATTAGTTTATTCATTTATTTATTGGCATTTGTTTACTGGAAAAGTCCACTGGGCCACAAGAGCCCATTTTCAGTGGAGGCCAAGGGAGAAAAGCTGACACAGAGGGATAAAGTTCTGACAATGTCTCAGGCAGCACAAATTCTTTTATTCATTTATTTATTTACTTATTGGCATTTGTTTCCCGGATAGTTCACTGGACCACAAGAGCTCATTTTCAGTGGAGGCCTGGGGAGAAAAGCTCCACAACCAGTTAGTATAATAGTACCTAATATTCAAAGCAGTTAGTAGTTACAAATAGTATTATACAAAATGGGAATAAGATGTATGTAATGTGCGATATGTACAGATTAATACAGTTAAGGGATACATAGTAACTTAGCAATCATATTACTGTACATTTAAAGAAAATATAGCTGTTAAAACAGTCCTGTTGCTTTGCTTTTCAAGGTGCTCTAAGAGTGTCAGGCAGAAAATAGTGCCTGGCAATGTGTAATTCAGTTATTCCCTGATAGTTAGGCATAGAGAGATATCTTATACATGTTTTAAATTAGTGGTAAATGAAAGGGTGAATATCTCTTAAGTTGTGGGGAATCAGGTTATGGAGGGATGGGAACTGAGGTATCTGCATTTCCATAAAGTGGAGAGGTGTTACCGCAGAGATTTTTTTGAAGAAGGAGATATTACTATTGGTTCTGATAGCTATTGGGAGAACATTCCATAGTTTGGCAATAGAGAAAGAGTGGCGCATGTGGCCAGCTGGGAGTTTTGGTTTGTTTACTTGCAGGAGAAGTTGATTTTCTGATCTGAGTGGCCTATTTGGGTGATAGTAGGTTAAAATGGAAGTACGACCTAGGCAGTCTAAAGGTTTGTAAATGATTGTGTGTGCTGTGATTAGTTGTAATTAGGTTAGGTAATTAGGTAATTAAGCAATTTTAGGGAGATGCAGTGATGGGAAGAGTATTTTGCATTAGTTCCAACTTGGCAACCTTATTGTAACAGGACACAAGCTTGGTTTCTAGGGAGGACTGGATATTGATAAGGAGAGGAGCACCATACAGGAGAGAAGGAAGGAGAAAGGTTAAGGCAAGAGTTCACTTTGTAGAGCAGTTAAAGTGTTTATGGCTAAACAGAGTGCCTAGTTCTAGGTGTGTTGTTTGATATTATTATGGCTATGGAGGTCAAATTTCAGACTTTCATACAAAATAACTCCTAGTAATTTAGTGTGAGAGGCAACCTCTATAATGGTGTTATTTTGAGACTGAATGGTGAAATCTGTGTTGTTTACAGAGAGGGTTTTCCTTAGGAGTGAATAATAGCAATTTGGTTTTATTGGGATTTAGGGTAAGATGATTATTGGCCATCCAAATTTCAATAGCAGTAAAGGCATTATGGGTTATTTGCTGAAGTTCTGTTGTCGATTTAGCAGAGCAAATAATGGTTGAATCATCTGCATACTGTACAACTGATTCATTTTAAGAGTGGTGTAAAAATCATTTATAAAAATACTGAAAAGAAGAGGTCCTAAGATGGAGTCTTGGGAAACACCTGTGGAAGACCCAGGAAATGGAGTGAAAGAGTTGAACCATCTAGTAGATTGCTGTCTGTTTTTTAGATAGTTAATGAACCAGTTCAGAGCTGGAGGAGATACCTAGATTGCAGAGTTTAGTGAAGAGTTGAGGGTGGGAGACTGTATCAAAAGCTTTTGAGAGGTTGAGAAAGAGTGAAGATACAAATTTACCAGTGTTTCTAACTTGATTTACTGTGTCCATGAAGGAAATAAGAGCGGTATGCAATGACCTAGCCTAAACCCATGTTGAGTTGGGGTGAGGCATTGGTTTAGGAGCAGATAATTTAGAAGATGATTATGGATACATTTCTCCAAGATTTTAAAGAGGGGGAAGAGAACAGTAATGGGTCAAAAATTAGAGATATCTGTATTATTACCACCTTTGTGGAGGAGAAGTAGGTACAAAGGACTCTAGGAGAGATCTATTGATAAGTATGCTGATGGGATAAGCAATTGATCTAGCGGACATTTGGAAGTATTCTGGGGTTAAGTTGTCAGGGGCACTGGAGCCAGGTTTCAGTTTAAGGAGTAGTTTTGTTATAGTAGCAATGGGTATGGTGGAGAATGGAAAGGTGAGTGGGGAGGGGGTAATAATATTCTGTGAAGGAAGTGTTAGTGGATGGAAGTTGGTGTCAGACTTAGGGGAAAGCAAGTGGTAAGTATGGCTATTGTGTTGATGAAATGTGAGTTGAAGAGGGTGGCTATTTCACTATGGGTTTTCTTGGGGAATGGGCAGGGGTTGTGTTTGGTACCAGGGTTAAATAGAGATGAGATAGAGTTCTAAAATGTCTTTGGATTTTGTTTGCAGTTTTTTGGGGGGTTAGATAATATTCTTTTCTGTCATTGATGACTCAACACTTTGCTTGATTACAGAGCTATCTAAATTGTAGGAGATCTGTGGGATTTTTGTACCATTGCCATTTTTCCTATACTTTGTCCCTGGCAGTCATGATATGCTTAGTAGCTCTGGTGAGCTATATGGTAGTTTTTACATTACTGAGGCTAGTTTGTTTAAGGTGTTGTGGAATGTGGAATTAAAGAACTCTACAGCTTCATTAAGGGTGGGATTTTTAGTATATTCCAATTGAGGTTTCTCAGGGTTTCGTTTAAGGTTGTAGGCTTAAAATCGATTAGGTTTCTAGTTTGTTTATATTGGTGATGGGAAGGTGCTGGGTTGGTCTTATGTAGAGTATAGGCTGGTGGATGGTCGCTAATACTGCAAGGAAGTGTGCCTGCTGTTGAAATTGTTTACTGGCTCTGAAGCTTCACAGAGCTGCTAGGTGAGGATGCGCATGTTTATACAAGGGGATTGCAGGACAAGCAGGATTTATGGTGCCACGAAATCTCAGCAGAGTTGTGGCATTATATAGTAAGCATTGTGACAGCCTTTTGGCCATCAGCTTGTGGTAGTCTTCATTAGTGATTGCATGGAAGCAAGTACTCAGAGGGGAAAGATGTTGTTGGTCCCTGCTATAATTTAGGCAGCTTATTCTCTGACCCTGGTGTGGGAGTAAGAGACTAACATTTCCTCATAGTGGGGACACTAACAAGGATACAAGAAACTCTTATGACCTGAATGATCATTCCTTCAGACATCTCTCACCTCCGTGGTTCAGTTGACTCTCCACCACAATGGAATAAACTCTCTGAAGTTCATTTGGGGGAAGCCTGATGTTTGGCAGGCATGGCGGTGAAAAGAATATGGAAAAAATAAGAGTTAAGTTACGTAGGACCTTGTATGATAAAGTTCATTATGATTTATTTATACCTAACTGGTTTTGAGAAGACTTAGTGGAAGGGTGAGTAGATTTGTTAACTGGATTATCTATAAGACTTTAGTCTGGAAAGAATATTTTTTATGATTGTTAGGAAGGGATAACAAAAAACTTTCATGGTAAATTATTCACTTTTAACATGGTAATGCTTGACAGTGTTTCAACAGACACAGCAACATTCATAATGGTTATATTACAGTTATTGTCCACTTGCTCTGCTACTAGAAATTCCATTTTAGGATTTATGAGGTTATTATAACGCTTTCAAAATGTATAGTTAGTATATAATCTTGTAATAAGTTAACATGTGTTGGATTTGAGAATTAAGGGCATCTGGGAAGGGGAAGTCAGTATCAGGAATTAGATTTTAAATCAAGTAACCCTTTCAAATGCAGTTAGAAGATGCCAGCATTAACATACTGAGTACTTGCAATAGCTGTTGTCAAATATAACTAATACCACATCTTTCATTATGGACTCAACGTCACTAAACTAAATGAAATGCATGCTACTAAAGGAAATTATCATCCCTACCACCTTTTTTTGTCCCCTTGGAATACATTTGTACCATCCCAGTCCCTAGTGCCCCATGTCCATGTAGGGTTTACCAGCATTTTTCGTACTACCCAGACTTGCTCTGGTAGGGGTAGGCCTGGTCATGGATATTAAGGGTGTCCTGGGAAATCATCTGTATTTGCCATCATCTTATTTTTTTTTAATATTTTATATTCCCTATCAATGTTTCCCTTTCCCTGCTCCCTCATGGTTGCTGGTTATGTCCAAGGGCAACTCCCCTCTTTGGACCACCAAGGAAAGGGATTATCACCAGTGAGTGCCCTCCCCTAAAGGATCGGTACACCCATCCCACTCTGCTGCTCTGTCAGTCACTTGCAGCTGAGTTTACTGGGCTATAGTTAGGACTTTAACCCTCTACACCACCGGAGTGGTGCTCCTCATGCCTTCCATGCTTGTACTGAGTTTTATTGCTTCACAAAAACATCTTTTCATTTGGTTGCTTTTTCTTCAGTATTAAAATGGGACTCTAGCCATTGAAGCTCTGCTATACAATGCTGTAATTCTGATAGGAAAGGTACAGACTCCTTTAATGGGAAAGTCACTGTGCCCAAAGTTGTTATCAGTTCTAAAATAAGGGCACAATGGATAGGAACTACATAATGAAGAAACAAACCCCCACCAATGCAATAGGGGTGCATATATTTATATGAAACATGAATGTCAAGTGCTATAACACTGACAGTCAGAACATCAAAAAAAATAAATAAATAGACGATCACTTGTTACGTTAATTAAATATACTATCTCCAAGACTGCATTATTGAGGGGAAAAGGGAAATTCCTCAAACCATGCTATAAAACAATCACACATTGTAGGGTTCCCATTTTTCCCTATATGTCTATATTTTTGACATAGACATTTAAGTTTCAACATTCTATCTTTCTGTGTCTATGCCCATTGATATGTTGTTACATACCAAGCAAAAGCACCTCGAATAAGGCTGATAATATGTCTTTACAACATGCACACTCACTGCTGCTTCTTTTCCTATTCACCTGTAAAGGATTATAACTTTTATGTTACTTAACCTTCTGGATAACTAATAAAGTTTATAAAACTGCACTTCAGAGTGAATATTTGCAAGGATGGCCACTGGAAGGAGTTTTGCCTTCCCTCTACACATGGGAATTTAATGCTCTAATTAACTAATTTACAAGTAACAAGAACAGAGATAACTTGTTTGGCACTACTATTGTGTTATTTATTGTAACTGTAGCTTAGGTAGGCCTGTTGTTGGTCCCACCTAAGAAAATCTACAGAAGTCCCCAACAATTTTCTGCTTAAACCTTTACTACTTCTGAGCTTCATATCTTAAAGAAAGAAAATGACCACTACCTTAAAAAACCTAACCCCCCAAAAAAATGAGATCAAGAAGTGACAAAAAGCACTTTAGAATCCACTATAAAAACTATCTCAGCTGTATAATAAACTATAAAATCCAGTTAACAAATCAACAACTATATAATATCATAATGCTTCTTACCCAAGTGGCTAAACCCACAGCAACATGGACAAGAAAAGCATCTTACCCAACATGGCTATATTAAAATTTTCCATTGAAAGCAATACTTTACTTATTTATCGATTATTGACCCGGTTAATCCCACTAGGCTAGTAGCCTCTTTTCATGGGAGACGTGAGATGGTATTTATACTACTAAGTAAAATTTGGCCAGGGCATGGGGGAGCTTCCCCTACTCTTTTTGATAGGTGTTATAGGTTCTTTTATTTCTGCCTGAGCTACCATCAACTCAAGCAGATGGGGCCTTGGTTAAACATCTCATCCAAAGGATGATGCACTCAGGAGAGCAGCACTCTTCTTAAGCTGCCTTGCAGTGTCAGTAATTGATCTACCTGATGTGGGAACAGAACCCCCAGCATTCTGCACCAAAGGTGAGTGTGTTACTGGCTGTACCACAGACACTGCACTATTTATGCATTTATTTACATTAAATATGTAAACCATAGCCCTTTCTCCTGGTTTTGTTTTATATATGTCTGGTTGCATTTCTCATTTCTATTATCTCTAAATTTTACAACTACCAGAACACAAATTTGCCTCCTTCTCAAGCATCATTACTAAATATCATCCATTTCACTTATATTAATACATCCTCTCAAAAATAATGAAGCTATCTGTTAAACTGATCAGCAAAACTCAAACACAAGCAATGCATAACATAAAATATGTTATCTAAATGTACTCAGCATAAGATATGCAATGGACTTACTAGAAAACCAGATTGCTGATGACAAACCAGTATTCTTGATATAACTGAAACCTGTCATAAAGGACTTAACTGCCTATGAACAAAACATGCATATAAAATGATTTCCACATTTTCCTTAATAAAATGAGTCATAAAATATGTGGTTACTGTTCCTTTTATGAGAAAGATCCCCAGGTTGTATTTACCCCAGCTGGAAATAATAACAATATCAGTAAAAAACATATAACTAGACATTGGCTTCCATCACCATTAACAGTCAGCTTAAGATATTTGCACTCATTACGATCTCATAATCTGCATTTCCACCTCTAACTTGTAGAAAACAAATGTTTTGGGCATTCTAAAACAATCTAAATGAACTGATATAGTTATAAAGATTGACTTTAACACTGATCCTTTGGATACCAAGAAGTCACATTTTAGCCATTTCCTTACTCAGACTAACCTTTCCCAAACTAATTAACATACCTACCAAGTCTAGAACCTGTAACAATAGCATTTTAGACAATTATACCTTGTACATCCAATAGATTAGTAAAATAAAATGTCACTCCAATATGCACAGTAATCACCTCCTTATTCCTGGACATTCTGTCATTTAAATCCCCAGACTAGCCGTAGAGATAGTAAGCATAAGGTCATTCACTGCATCAGAAGACCTTGCTTGACACGAACTAAATGACCTAGACTCTTGTCCTCTTTACCAGTCCACTAATGCCACTCTTGGCTTAGATATGGTTAATTCTTACGTTAAATCCATCCTGGACAAGTATTTCCAGGCAAACAAAACAACTTAAGGAAGTGTAATGTTCCTACATTTTTTTAATTAGAATTTTTTTTAAATCAGAAGGATGCCTGGGAACTCCAGAAGGAGCTATATTGCTCTATTCATCATGAAGAGTTCCTCACCCACAGACACGCTGAAAAATAGACGTGATGTAACCTCTTGCTAAACAAACATAAATTCACAATTTTTTTATTTTTAGGTTAGCACAAGTCCACCATTGGGAGATATTAAATTACTGATGGTAGATACAGTGTGTAAATATTCAGCTGTGCCTAGAAAGGGAAGTACATCACTTCTTTATTACTGGCTAAAAAGACACTTGAAAAAAGTCAGTGTGGGGAGAAGGTGTGCAGCTCAGATGCTTTGTACAATAGTGTGTGTGAGAGTGTGTGTGTGTGAGAGTGTGTGTGTGTGAGAGTGTGTGTGTGTGAGAGTATGCGTGTGTGAGAGTGTGTGTGTGTGTGTGTGTGTGTGTGTGTGTGTGTGTGTGTGTGTGTGTGTGTGTGTGTGTGTGTGAGTATGTGTGTGTGAGAGTGTGTGTGTGTGAGAGTGTGTGTGTGTGTGAGTATGTGTGTGTGTGAGTATGTGTGTGTGAGAGGTGTGTATGTGTGTGTGAGTGTGTGTGAGAGTGTGTGTGTGAGAGAGAGTGTGCGTGTGAGAGAGAGTGTGCATGTGAGAGAGAGTGTGTGTGTGTGTGTGTGTGTGTGTGTGTGTGTGTGTGTGTGTGTGTGTGTGTGTGTGTGTGTGTGTGTGTGCATGCACACTTGCAATTGTGTGAGAGCCTGCAACTTTACAAAACCAGATTATGATCTACCTTGAAACTAAAAGTTCTTCCTGCCAATGCTCATTTAGGAGAGAAGATAACTGCTGCAGAGACACTAATGACAATAATAAAAAAAAATCATAATAGAAGAGATGTGAAGGTGATCAGTTAAATGAAGAGAAGGAAAATAAAAGTTACATTAAGAGAAGGAAAATAAGCTATAATATGAACTTCATTATCCTGTCTAAATAAGCAGTTTCTGCAAGATAGATTTTTTGATTAAATGTGGATTTGCATCATGAAGTGACATTATAGAAAAAAGCAGGGGCTAATAAGATATTAGGCTATAATGTATGGATGTTGTGTGCAGTTAGTACACTATACAAGCCATGGTTTAGCTACATGAAAGAAAGAGAGACAGAAGAAAAACACGTGTTGGCATATTAGGCTAAGGTTTTGACAGATAACTCTGAAGAGTAGCAGTAGCATTACACTATTAAAACCATCTGAATATTAAGGCTTTAGAGACTGTTATGGTTATAGTCATTAGTGTCCTGACTAGAATGTTACACTTTGACAAGCGAATATCTACCTTTACCATGCAAACAAAGAATAAATAAATAACATATGCACACACCTACCATGTATGGCATAATGTGGTTTTATTTAGGAACATACTAAGCAAGTGATCATGGGGACCATAAGAGGCTGAGCCATATGCACCTTTAATCAGACCCTTTACCTGCAGTTAATAGTGCTCTTGTCCCAAGCCATGCAGCACTGTACTTGATAACCCCAATATAAGTCATCAAGGCTACCCTTAAAAGTTGCCAACGTAGTACTTTGTTTGACCTACATTGATAAGTTATTCCATAGCCTAGGAATACATTGAATTAGGAAATCATCTACCCTGTGAATCTTGTTTATTTGTTGATGTGGACTTAAGTTATTAGTGCAGGTGTTTGTAGAGCCACTGGTTTTACAAAGAAATGGGAGGTGAAATATGACTACATCTTACATGGCTTGAAAAGTGAGACACAAGTTACCTTGCAGCAACCTATAGGCTACTGACTCTAAGGAATATTGTGCTAATCTGTTGGAGAAGTTGAAAGATTTAAGACCATTAATTTTCTTGCTTAGAAATCTTTGGGGCATATCCAGTTAAGTGATATGCCTGGATTTGTGTATACAAAATTATATTTATCAATGGGTCTGATGAGGGAAGAGTGCAGTGGTATGATAACTACTTTGGATCTTGAAGATATTCCCTTGGAAATCAACTGAGCCATATAGAAGAATTTCATGACTATGGTGGAAACATGATGATTGAGTGAGAGAGACTTGTCCACATAAGTACCTAGGTCACTTATGACCCTGTTTATCTGACGAGGAGTACCATTAATAACATATGAGGTGGGAGCAACTTTTTTTCCCCAAATGCTACTCTGCCGCACTATTCTCATTTAGTTTGAGATTGTTTTAGATACAGCAGGCATATTTCTGTTTTGGCCCTTGCTGGAGCTATTTTGCATCTGTGAAAGGGTTGATAACAATGCCCAGTTTGCATTCATCAGCAAATATGGTCAGTCACACTTCTGGGATATTGGCTAGGATGTCTGCATATAACTGCCAAACACGAAAGAGCCTAGAACTGATCCCTCTATCATTCCAGTATTTACAATTTTATATTCAGAAAGGGAGCTAGCAACTTTCACCACTTGGAATTTATTGGATAGCCAATCTGCAACCCAGCAGACAATGTAGGGATTTACATATTTAGAACCTGTCTCCAAACATATTGGTGATGGGGTACATGGGTGTGATTAATAAATTAATACAATTAAGTTTTAATATCCTGTTTATCTTTCTTTTTTTATTTTCAAATAACATTATAACATGTCCATAATATTTAAATATAACATCAAAATAACTATATACAATATTTACATCAGCCTGACCTTTTAGTTGTAGTTAATATACATTGTTACAAAATCAAATTAGCATTTTGGTTATCAGAGTATATCTGTTAATTATGGCAAAGTGTCCAACAAAGAGAACTTTCTTTCATGGATTGTGGACCAGTGACCTAGGATAAATCCTTAGTTCTTTGATTTTGAATTCCATCATTGCTGTAGTCTTCAATAGAGTATAGAATTCTTCTAGAGTCAGTGATGTGTTTGAAATCCATCTTCTGGTTATACATTTTCTTGCAATTGCAAGTATTGTCCATAACACATACATATTTGCTTTATTCAAGTGAGGACCTTCATTCACATTTAAAAGAATTAAAACTTTAGTTAAGTTAAAAGATTCAATGAATAAAGCTTGTAAAAAGTAGTTAATCCCATTCCAATATGATTTAATTTTACTACAGTCATGAAAAATGTGATTCCAGTCTACATACCTCCTCACATATTCAACATATTCCATTTGTGGAGGAGCTAATTTTATTAATTTTATCTGGGGTTAGGAATGCTCTGTGTAAGTATTTCCAATTAAATGTTTTCCAATATTGTGTAATAGATATGTGATTTACTGATAATAAAATACTTCATTTAATTTCTTCTGTTAACTGTAGTGATAGTCCTTTTGTTATAAACTGCCAATGTGATGTTTTGGGTGTTGTTTTATAGATTATTAGTTCTTTGTTGGGCGGCGCAGTGGTGCAGCGGTTAATACTGTCGCCTCACAGCAAGAGGTTCTCCGGTTCGATTCTCGGCTGGGGTGCCTTCTGTGTGAAGTTTGCCTGTTCTCCTTGCGTTCGCGTGGGTTTCCTCCGGGTACTCCCGTTTCCTCCCACATTCTAAAGACATGCTTCTGGAGCATTTCTCCCCGGGCCTCTGCTGAAAACAGGATCTGTGGAACCTAGTCGGACTTTCCCGGTCAACAAATGTTAAATAAATGAAATAAAATAAAAATAAAATTTGTATAAGCTTGAAAAACTATTTCCCTTATAATAGTTGTTATATATAAAATCCATGTAAGCAATTTATAAGATTTGGTGTATTTTTAAAGGATGAATTATTGATTATTCTGCATAAGTCATGGGACTGCATCAGAATACTTTGTAGTGTTAACAAATCCTGTGATGAAATGCTGTAAGTAGTTTGTATCATTTGTGAGTCTAAAACCTTCAATTTTTTAATACATTGAAACTAACATATAAATCCATTTTGTTCCCAAGAAGTAATTGTTTCTCTATGTATTTTGTAAGGATAATTCTTTGTTATGATGAATGGGGTTTAAAGGACAATCCACAGTTTTAAATCCATATTTACATTAATACGTTTTCTAAAGGAATTAATATAATGATTAATTAAATGTGTTTTAGTTGGATTTATGTTATATTGCATGCTAATACTTAATATGTACCAAGGTTTATTAGTTTTATCTGATATTGAATTTCTTTTTAGTAAATTGAACTCGTTTATTGATATAATTGTTAATAATTCTTTCCAGTTAGGCGTATAATTAGGGTTTATCCAGTCTATAACAGTTTTGGATATGGATGCTTTTATATATGATTAAATATCTGGAAAGTTCAGTCCTCCTTGTTTCCATGGTCCAATGAAATATGTTAGGGCTATTCTATTTCTTTTGGGGTACCATAAAAATTTTAGTAGGCAAGAGTTTATTTCTTTAAGAAGACATCTTTCAGGAAGCAATTGTATTGCCAATGCTACATACAAAATTTTAGGAAGTAAGACCATTTTTATTAATCGCAGTATATCTTCAAAGTTTAACATTATTTTATTCCATTTTTCCACATAGCTTTTAATTGTGCTGATTACATTTTTGCAGTTTATTGAGACTAATTCATTTATATTTTTGCACAGCATGATCCCTAGATATTTTAGAGTAGAGTCTTGTTCTCCTATGATATGTTTTTCTTTGACTTGTAATTCCTTTTTCTTATTTAAAAATTAAAAAAAATTGATTTTGATTTGTTAAAGTGAAGGTCTGAAATCATATAACATTTCTCTATTACTGTTTCCAGCTTCTCTAAAGATTCTTTAGAATTTGATAAAGTTAGTAATATATTATCGTCAAAGAGCATTACTTTAGAATTATATTGGTCATAAACATACACAACCTTTATTTTTAGATTGTTACATATAGATTCTGCAAGTATTTCAATGGACAAAGCAAATAGAATTGGTGACAGAGGACAACCTTGTTTAATACCTTTTGTTATATAGATGGATTCCGAGTTGAAAGGCCCTAATGTAATATAAGCTAAATTATTTATGTATATATATTTTTAAGAGGTGAATAAAACAGAGGGGAAATTCAAATAATGCCAGAATTTTAAATAGGTAATCCCATTTTAGGGACTCAAAGGCTTTCTCTATCTCTAATCCAGTTATGAATGCTTTATTTTCTTTATTTACATAATCTATAAGTGTGATTATTCTTTTAATATTGTCATGTGTATGCCTATTATATATAAATCCAGTTTGATCATTATTGTTTTGAAAAGTGGCATTTTCATTCTGTTGGTTAATAGTGACATAAATATCTTATAATCATTATTTAATAGTGAAATAGGTCTATTTGAGGTACAGAGATTCAATGTTTTATTATCTTTTAAGATTGGAGTGATTAAAGAATATTAACAAAGCAAAATAAACCAAGACATGAATGTCCACAAGAAGAGATTATTCACCACAAGCTTTCAAGTCAAAGACTCTTTTTCAAGTATAAAAAACTCCAGTTAAAAGCACACATTATATACTCAAGCCAGCCAATTAAATTATACTAATTAAATAATTAAGTAGATATCTGACACACCCTTACAAATATAAGAATTTTAAAACCACATATAAAAAATACATATAAAATTATATAGTAAGAAAACATTCATATAAACATCTAAACACAGGAACTCTTGAACTATAAATAGTTCTGCTAACTTTCCCTGGTGGTATATCAGCCCTAAAAGAAATTATCCATTTATATTCAGCTCTCTCTGTTAAGTTAACAAAATCTCCACCCCTTTTATTTGTATAAACTCTTTGGAGTATCCTAAATTTAAAAGTATGTGCATCCCTATGTTATATAATATGTTTACAAAGGGCATTTCTCTCAAATTTCCTATGAATTTCTAACAAATGAGATGCAGCTCTTTCTTTAAACTTGCAGTTAGTCTTCCCTATGTAAAAACACAGGCATTTTACACAATTCACTAAATAAACTACATTTTCACTATTACATGTTCCGAATGTCCTAAAAATAAACTATTTATTTGTAATAGGATTAATAAATTCCACTTCTGTATTAATATAATTACAATATATACAATTAAAGCAGGGAACAGTGCTTTTAGTTTTTATTTTAATTACTCTGTTCCATCTTCATATCTTTATAACATAGCAATTGTTTTAAAATGTTCTGTTTCTTAAAGATAAAAGATGGCTGTTCACCTGCTATTTTCTTAATATTACTATCAGAATGTAGAATTATCCAATTTTGCCTAATTATAGATTGCATTTGTTTAGAATATCTATTATATTTCATTATATATCCCACATTCCTTGTTTTACTTACTAAATCTGTATTAATCTCAGGACCTGAACAGTTCTTTCCACATAAATACGGTTTAGCTGTAGTATTGCACTCTAATTGGACATATTCAGTTGTTTTCTTTAATAAATCATTATTATAACCTCTGAGTGCAAAATCATTTGTCATAGCTGTAATTTCAGATCTAAACCCATTTTCTGTTGTATTAAGTTGACTAGCTCTCAGTAATTGACTTTTTACTACTTTGTTATAAACATACCTAGGATGCATACTATTATTATGTACATACCTATTAGTTTGTACATCCTTTCTATAAATGGATGTAGAATACCATCCATTTCAAATAGTCGAACATCCAAAAAATTGATTTAATTCATTGAACAACACATATCAAAATGTAAAAAGTCAGTAGTACAATGCAGTTGCTGTACAAATACATCAAGATCGGATCTAGTCCCTGCCCATAACAGCATGAAATCATCAATGAACTGCTTATAAAATATTAATCCATTATTTAAAAAATATTGTCTCAGCATTATACATATAGAGGTCTTCCCATCTAGCTAATACAATGTTTGCATAGCTATTTGATACTGGCGTCCCCAGAGCCACACCTAATATTTGGTGATAAATTTCACCATTAAACATAAAAACATTATTACCAAGAACTAAATCAAGAAGAGAACAAAATGAGTGAAGCACTGTTCCCTGCTTTAATTGTAATTATATTAATACAGAAGTGGAATTTATTAATCCTATTTCGAATAAAAAGTTTATTTTTAGGACATTTGGAACATGTAATAGTGAAAATTTAGTTTATTTAGCGAATTGTGTAAAATGCCCCTGTTTTTACATAGGGAAGAATAACTGCACATTTAAAGAAAGAATTGCATCTCATATGTCAGAAATTCATAGGAAAATTGAGAGCAATGCCCTTTGTAGACATATTATAGAACATGGGAAAGCACATACTTTTAAATTTAGGATACTCCAAAGAGTATATACGAATAAAAGGGGTGGAGATATTGTTAACAGAGAGAGCCGAATATAAATGGATACATTTTTTAGGGCTGATGTACTACCATGGCTTAATAAAATTAACAGTATTAAATCCATTTTAAAGTTCAAGAGTTCCTATGTTTATATGTTTTTATGAATGTTTTCTTACTATGTATATTTTTATATGTATTTATTTTTTATATGTGGTTTTAAATTTCTTATATTTGTAAGGGTGTGTCAGATATCTGCTTAATTATTTAATTAGTATGATTTAATTGGCTGGCTTGAGTGTATATAATGTGTGCTTTTAACTGGAGTTTTTTGTACTTGAAAAAGAGTCTTTGACTTGAAAGCTTGTGGTGAATAAACTCTTCTTGTGGATGTTCCTGCCTTGGTTTATTTTGCTTGCTTTACCTCAGTTTGGATTACCTGACACATTTGGTTGTTCTGCCTTTACTTGTTTATTTTGGTTTTATCTTTTTTGGGTAAAACAACACGTCCTCCCTTAATTTGCCAGCCTATTACTACTGATTTTGCTGCTTCTGCTACTATTTGTGCTGAACATGAGTGGATCTATAATGAAAGACTTTCTGATGGTGGGTGAGAATCCTCTTTTATCATTGATTTCAACCTCTAGAACACCTGTAAATACTCCCTTGACCAACAACATGAAGAGAGAGTAATGTCTTCAGAAAATGCATGAACTAGAGGTGACTGTGAAGAAATATAAAAGACAGTGGCAGAGATTGTCTTTCTCTGCTTATATAGAGATGGGGATAATAACTAGAGGACTGAGAATCACCAAGATGCCTACTTATGGTAATATATACCCAGAACTTCTTAGCAAATGGCAGCAGCTGAATTTACAAATGAGTATTCAGTATATGGTGTTAATGAACATTTTTTTCACAAAATAGAATATTGTCTTGGGGTTCAGATTGACTTTATGGAAAATGAATTGGTTGTGTGTGAAGAATTTGCAAGTCTCACCCATAACTATCAGATAATCCTGGACAAGCTTAAAGATTTTGAGAACACTCTCATATCTGCTAAAAAGCATAAGCTTATTAGGGATATTAATGATTTAAAAATGGCTGGATTTTCTCCTGGCCAAGAGAAAGAACTCAAAATGATTGTTTTCCTTTTAATAAAAGTGCATTTTCTGTTAGCATGCAACCAAACTGTATTGAGAATCAAAGTGTATCTGCCATAAGAACTACGGTAGAAGCTCCTGCACTTGAAAATGTCATCGGTAGGTGAGGCTGTTTCAGCATTAGATTCGTTCAATATGACTTCTGAATATACTGAAATTCCTGTAAGTTTGTGTGATATTGCTGTGGCGAATGGCAGGGAAAACAACAATAACCCAACAAATGCGGAAGCTTTTTTACTGAATTTGAGCGCAAAACTATAGCTACAACTGCCAGTACAAGTACAATTGAAGGGGAGAGATCGAGGGAACTTGAGAGAAACTCCTAAGAAGAATGTACAACAGACACAGAAAGATCTGGGAGCAATACTTAGGTAGGGCTGACCACCAGAAGCAAGAGAACTTAGTAGGACATACTGTGGTCAACTTGTCTAGTATTGAGTTTGATACATCTGAACTACAATTACTAGACAAAGGTTTATTATTTATTCCATGTGTAAATGGCCTAGTAAATGATTGTTTGACTGAACTATGTATGTTTGCTAGAAAGTTAGATTTGAAACTGTTGTTTAATGATGCTTCTAATTGTTCTGATTTAAAACGAACAGCACATTTATACCGAGTTCAGTAACTATCACTGCATTCCTCAAGATGTGTGAGAATGATATATATGATCTGTTTAGTAAGGGTAGACCTGATAAATTTAGTTATCGTGATAGAGCAGAAAGGAATGCCCTGATACAGCTCTGTACTAGAAATGACATAGCAATTAAACCGGCTGATAAAGGGGGCAAAACAGTAGTTATGAGTAGTGACCAGTATAAACAGTTAATGTTGGAGTTTTTAAGTGATGTGCAAACTTTTCAAATCATTAATAATGTAGGACTCAGTAATATTATTTATAGAGTTAAGACTGAACTTTATGACCATCTTATACAACTGGCTATCACACCTGAACAGTATCATTTTCTATACATTGAGCATCCAGTGTGCCCTGTCATATACGGTTTGCCAAAAATTCATAAGAATTTATCAAAACCTCCTATGAGGCCTATAGTCTCAGGAGGACAATGGGCCACAACGGCTCTTTCTAAATATCTGGATGAGCAACTTAAACCTTTGTTACAGTATAGTAAAAGTTTTATAAAAGATACAGGTGATTTTTTGGATGCTCTGGGGGAATTTATGATTGGTAAAAACCTTATGGAAGTTTATTTTGTCACAATGGACATCAAGTCTCTCTTCACAGTTATTCCTAATGATATAGGCATACAATATGTGAGAGAATTTTTGGTGAAGTATGGTAGTTTAACATCTAGTAAAATATCACTCATTTGTTCTCTTCTTGATTTAGTTCTTGGTAATAATGTTTTTATGTTTAATGGTGAAATTTATCACCAAATATTAGGTGTGGCTATCGGGACACCAGTAGCAAATAGCTATGCAAACATTGTATTAGCTAGATGGGAAGATCTCTATATTTATAATACTGAGGCAAATAGTTTTATAAATAATAGATTAATATTTTATAAGCAGTTGGTTGATGTCATGCTGTTATGGGCAGGGACTACATCTGATCTTGATGTATTTCTACAGCAACGGTATTATACTACTGACTTTTTATGTTTTCATATGTGTTTGATGAATGAAATCAATTTTTTGGATGTTCGACTATTTAAAATGGATGGTATTATACATATGTCTATTTATAGAACGGATGTACAAACTAATAGGTATGTACATAATAACAGTATGCATCCTAGGTATGTTTATAAGGGAGTGGTAAAATGTCAATTACTGAGAACTAGTCAACTTAATACAACAGAAGATGGGTTTAGAACTGAAATTACAGCTTTGACAAATTATTTTGCACTCAGAGGTTATAATATTGATTTATTAAAGAGAACTGAATATCTCCAATTAGAGTGCAATACTAAATCTAAACCATATTTATGTGGAAAGAACTGTTCAGGTCCTGAGCATAATACAGATATTGTAAGTAAAACAAGGAATGTGGGATGTATAATGAAATATAATAGACATTCTAAACAAATACAATCTATAATTAGGCAAAATTGGACTATTCTACAGTCTGATAGTAATATTAAGAAAATTGCAGATGAACAACCATTTTATCTTTAAGAAAGAGAAGAATTTAAAACAACTGCTATGTTATAAAGACATGAAGATGGAACGTATTAACTCAACTAAAAACTAAAAGCATGGTTCCCTGCTTTAATTGTATATATTGTAAATATATTAATACAGAAGTGGAATTTATTAATCCTATTTTGAATAAAAAGTTTATTTTTAGGACATTCAGAACATGTAATAGTGAAAATTTAGCTTATTTACTGAATTGTGTAAAATGCCTGTGTTTTTACATAGGGAAGACTAACTGCAAGTTTAAAGAAAGAATTGCATCTCATTTGTCAGAAATTCATAGGAAAATTGAGAGCAATGCCCTTTGTAAATATATTATAGAACATGGGGATGCGCATACTTTTAAATTTAGGATACTTCAAAGAGTGTATACGAATAAAAGGGATGGAGATATTGTTAACTTAACAGAGAGAGCAGAATATAAATGGATACATTTTTTTATGGCTGATATACCACCAGGGCTTAATAAAGTTAACAGTATTAAAACCATTTTAAAGTTCAAGAGTTTCTATGTTTAGATGTTTATATGGATGTTTTCTTAATATATATATATATATATATATATATATATTTATATGTATTTTTATATGTAGTTTTAAAATTCTTATATTTGTAAGGGTGTGTCAGATATCTGCTTAATTATTTAATTAGTATAATTTAAATGGCTGGCTTGAGTATATAATGTATGCTTTTAACTGGAGTTTTTTGTACTTGATAAAGAGTCTTTGACTTGAAAGCTTGTGGTGAATAAACTCTTCTTGTGGACATTTGTGTCTTGGTTTATTTTGCTTGTTTTACATCAGTTTGGATTACCCGTCACATTTGGTTGTTCTGCCTTTACTTGTTTTTTTTTTTCGATTAAAGAATATTTTCAAGAGGGTGGTATAGTTGCTTCTGATTGTATTTCTAATAAGGTTTTATGAAAAAGAAAAATTATTGTAGAGGGGAAAAGTTTATATAATTCCATAATTATACCATCTATTCCTGGTGCTTTGTTAGTTTTACCTTCTTTTATTTTATCTATAATTTCTTTATAGGAGATAGGTTTTTGTAAGTCTAATTTTAATTTTATTGGAATTTCTTGTTATATTAATGAGATTTATATCCAGCTTCAATTGATCAGTATCTAAATTTTCTTTTTTAAAATGTTCTTTGTAATGATATCTGAATGCATCAAGAATGTCTCCTATATCTGATACTTTCTTCCCTTTTTTTTCAAGGTAAATAGTATTAATATTGTTTGCTTTGGATTGTATTTTAATGCTTGTGGATAAATTATGTAAATATTTGGGGGAAGTGGCTAATGAGTTTACTTTTAAATTTTCTAAGGCTAGAGTTGTTTTGTGTATTAGAATTTCATTATATTTTTTATTTAGTTCCTCTGTTTTCTTTTTGGTTTCTTGACAACTTTGTTTTTTTCTAATTTAACTGATGAAAGTTTGGTTTGTAAATCTAATAATTCAGAATCTGACTCTCTAACTTTGTTTTTGTACCAACTAAGGGTTTTACCAAACATATAAGCTTTTAATGAGTCCCATACCGTGATTTTATTGACTTTTGATGTATAATTAATTTCTAGAAAAAAATAGTAGTTCTGACAACAACCAGGGTTTGAACTCTTTAATTTTTGTGATATATGATGGTATTCTAGATTTGAAGATTAGTGGTTTCAAAATCAGAGAGTCATGGTCTGAGAAAGGGCATGGCGCGATTGAGAAATTGATAATTTTAGTTTGTAAATCTTGAGCAACAAATATTAGCAATTCTAGTTTGTGTTCTAAATCTGTGATCTTGATGGGAAAAGAATAAAGATTTGTCTTCTTTCGAATTAAATGTATCTATTAAATGAAACAATTCAGTTCATTTTTTAATGATTTTGAAATAGAAGTTGTATGAAAAGGACTCTTGTTGGTAGTTTTAGAAGCATCTAGGATACAGTTGAATTCTCCTCCCATTAGTAAATTACCTTTATAATTATTGGAAATAACATCTAAGTGTCTTTTGACCATTCCTATCCCAATACCTGGGAACCAGTAGAGATTTGCTAGAGTCAATATTCTATTAAACATAACTATTACAAATGATAAGAGGCCTTCTTTGTCTTCATATTTATAAGTTATTTCTGGGATGACTATATTCTTTTTCCAGAGAATTGATACTCCTTTTGTCTTTGTCTTATAGGAGGATTGTGCTAAGATAATATAATCCTTAGGGTTCCATTTAAAATTGTCATTTATTTTACAATACATTTCTTGGAGAAAGACACTTGTGCTTTATTAACTGTTAAATATTTCAATAACGTTGATCTTTTGCTTGAATTGTTTAAGCTGTTGGTAGTTAAGGATACTAAAGTTAAATCTATTTTAATTTATTGTTAGAATAAAATACATTTTTAATAACTATTAAACAGATACCTCTGATAACAATAAGATTTTTGTTTGTGCATAAGATTTTAGAAGAGATTATCTGTTTTATTTGTTATATGAATACAAGTGAGATAATATTTTGGTCAAGCTTTAAAAAAATACTCTTATGTAATAATAAGGTTAAAATAACAACTATTCGTTTATCTAAGTTCCAGTCTAGACATGGAATGAAAGTCATTCCTAATCTAATAGATACAAATAAATCTATTAGATTGTCATGCATACCTTTAACTATCAAAATCAACTGAGCTCCATAAACTGAACTTATTGTATGGAGACAATTTTGTAAAATAAATTTATAATTCTGAATTATTTTATGTATCAAGGTATTCTACTTTAGTGGTATTATCAAATTTTATTACACTAGAAAATATCTGATAGATAGTTGCCTTTAAGAATTCTCAAACATATATTTTACATTCAACTGATGCTTAAGTATGTGTCTGTTTCTTTTTATTATTTTTATTCAAATCAATTATTATATTATATCCAACTTTTGTAATAGTATAATAATTAGCTTTACATGTGGTCTCTTCCATTTAGTATTCAGTATTTATATTTTATAGACAAGCTTGACATGTTAAAGTTTTTGTTGTATTCATATCATGAATATAAACTATATTTCCATATCTGTGGAGATATTAACCAGAGTGACATAATAACATATAAGTTTGTTTCTAATGAGGTTACTCTGGAGAGATACTATAAACCAGTTTCCCTCAAGCACCATGCACTTGCTTACATTTATATTATTTTATCTACATTACACTTTCATAAATTCCTGCTTAGATATCATATATACCTACTGGTTTATACATTAGAGAACTTCACTTCAAAAGATAAAATTGACAGCCCATCAATTTATATCCAAGAAATTTCAGACATTTTGCTTTATATGTTGTACTTTATTGTGTATTAGTCTGTTTATAAATCTTGTAATACTGTAACAAATGAATAAGTTTAGATTGGTGAAACCACTTTGCCATTCCTACTTATTTACGTTACAAGTAAACCTTATAGAATGTTTTGTATGCATGAAACATTACTCAGCATGTTTAAATTGTGAGATATCTCACTAAGCAGGCATAACTAAAAGTTTCCTTCTGTAGCAATAACAGTATACTTTGTTTTTTTTTATAAATCAAATGCAACAAACTCTCCTGGTGTCACAGTCTTTAAGTACAAACATTAGACAACAATCCATCATCATGGTTATCTTCTCTTATTGTTGTTTATATTATGTTCTTCAGATGTTATTATAATATACTTTATTGAGTTCTTCATTATGCTTTTTTTCAATAATAATACTAATATTTATATTCTTTCTAAAAGAAGATTAACCGTGTAACCATCTTTTTATCAAATTCCTTGTCTAAGCTAATTAGGTAATACCTATGAAAAGTTTGACTGTTTTAAGTTAAAATTAATGATCTCAAGTTTATATGGTCAATCAGATGCCAAGAGAGTTTGCATAAATGGCTATGTTTATTTTAGAGAATAATATTCAGATGGGCAAGGAATGTTAGAGAGCAGAGCTCATGTGGCATTTGGGAAATGACAATAAGTATAGATGCCTACAAGAAAATGTACAATACTTCTGAAATCCAACACCATATTTGTCCAAAGTTGCTATAGGAATAAATAAATAAATAAATAAATAAATAAATAAATAAATGTGCTGCTCAAAGTAAAAACCTTCAGTCCAAAAGAGATCCATGTTTTCATATATGCCTATGTAATATACAGAGTTAAAGGGAAAACAGTACATTATGCAGTTTCCTGAGCAAGCTTTGTGTAACTCAAAATGGTTAAATGATTTCAGACTACAGACGTTACTAGCTTAGATTACTTAGTTTATATATGTACACTGTATCACCTTTTGTCTGGGTAGCTTAGTGCCTTTGTAAGAGCGATTTGTACCTTGTGCTATAGATGATGATTTTTTCCCCTCAAAACTTACGCCAGTAATATATGAATGAGGTCTAATGAAATAAGATATGTTATATGTATCATTCAAAGATAACTATATGTCAGAAATAAACCTAAACATCGTAGCTTATTTATTTATTTTTCCTTAACAGCTATGTGCTAAGATTCACCTCGGAGGTTCACAGAGCTTCCAGAGATTTAAGTCATTGTTTCCTGTTGGCATGGAAACCTCACCAGAGTGCACTTTTGCTAGAAGGTTTTGAGAGACTGCTTAATGAGTTCATGAGACACACTAACTGCTAAAAGCTTCATCTCTCTCAAAGATCTGTGTATTTATTCCCTTCTTTTTTTGTAATAAACTCAAAATTGACAGGGGAGTATCTTATCAGCCAGAGGAAGCAAATAAATACAAGATGCAATTTTCCATCTCGAAACTCATCCCATAACCCAGCATACATGGAAGCATCTTTCAGCAAGCCAAGAGAACACAGTAATACTAACATATATTATTATTTCTCTTCCCTCCTTCCTGTTGAAGGCAGCGAAAACATCAATATCTACAATACAACTAGCCATATATCTGCTTTCAAGCGCGATGTAGTTGCAGACCTTTCAGCACTAACAGGAACTTAACCCCATAAAGCTGACAGGCATATCTTCACTCACAGAGCATACATCCAATTTATCTAATCAAAAAACCTGCAACACTGGTCTAACAATTTCAAAGGTGTTTCTATACACATGCAGATGCCACCCACCCAAACATACTGGCAGACATATCCCAATTCATATAATTAAGGATGCAATAACTGCAAATATTATCAACAAAATTTCAAGCTAAGCAAGTAAATAAAGGTGGTGATGCTTATTTAATAAAATAGAAGGCACAATAGTATTTATGAATAAATGTTAAGTTAGAGAGTTGAAAATATGTAACTTGCCTGCTTATAATTAGATAAATTTAACTAATTATTTAGTTATTTGTAAGCAACAGGCTATCAATTAAGAACATATTTATTATTATTATTTTTTTCTTTCTAGGTCAAAAAAACCCACAAGAAAGGAAATATAATTATTATATATTATTAGTGCATATAGTTTGAGTAATACATAATCCCCATTCTAAGAAAACAAAGTACCCCACTTAACATACCTATATTTGTGAGAATTCACTTGAATGATCTATTTTTAGGGTTGAACATTAGAGTTTCTTAGTTGATTGAATTATTTTTTGCTTTGAGAAAACAGACAAAGAATACATACACATTTTAAACAGATACTGGTAGCAGTTCAAATCATAGTTGTTGCTTTGAGAGATTTGGTTGGAACAGCAATTTTAGATTCAGTCTTTTGTTTTTCTTTTTTGACATCAGTCCAAGCACTTGTTTCTTTTGTTCTTTTAAGAGTAGGTGACATCCATTCCATATCTTCTGGTAAAGAAATCATGCTGTTGTTTTTAATAATGAAGAAGCTTCTTCTAAGTCATTGAAGATCTTCATCTCGTTGGCATATAATATTTTTATCTTAGCTGGATATGCAAGTTGTGCCTTAATATTCTGTTTTAGAAATGTTATCATTGGTCAAACTCTTCCTTTGCTCTATTATTCTAGTAGAATAGTCATTGTCAAACCTTATCAGGTTCTGATTATATTTTAAAGGAGCTTTCCTCCAGGCAGTTTTTAAGATTAGTTCCCTATCCAAATTGAAAGGAATTTTAGAACTATTGATCTAGGAGGTGTATTTGTTGAGTTGGAAGCAGGTTTCCCCAGAGCTCTGTGCGCCCTTTCAACACCAAAGGAGAGACCTTCTTTTACGTTTAAAAAAACAGGGATCCATAGGTTCATAATTTAGTGCTAGGCTAACTGCCCTTGTGGGCCATTTTAAGCTTAGCCAATTACCCCAAGTGAGAATCAAACCTTGCATTTTGTGTTTGTAAGGTAAACACCTTAACCATTATGCCACTCCCCCCCCCCCCGATTCAGGTTGATAAAAAGGAGATAATGTCCTCACCTTCTGTGTTTTCAGGTAGCCTGAAAATCCTTATGTTAATTCTCCTTTCCCTATTTTCTTAATCAGCTACTTTGTAAGCAGCCAAGAGTTTTGTTTAAGAAGCAATTCTTATTGTGCTTCTTCTTTAAGTCTCCCTTCAGTGTCATTTAGTGAAGTCTCCATGTTTGTTATTTTTATCTGTTGTTGCTGTAATATTTCCTTAAGAGTATCAGTCTGTTTTTGACAGTTGATTTTGAGATTTTCTAGATTTTCTTTAAAATCGTCCATCTTCAAAGTCAGTTCTTGTAGGGTAGATGTCATCTGTTGTAGTTATTTTTTTAAGGTTGCATCAGAGTGAGAATTCCTTGAGTTGCTCATTTTCAGTAACTGAATAAATCTCCAAGCTTTTTGACAGGAAAATATTTGTGAAAATCCACCAAAGTTACTGATTCTGTAGTTTAGTCCCTTATCTATAAGTTTTTGATATTTACTTTGAAAAAAATATATATTTTTCCTGTTTTATTTTACTAGTTTTATGGAGCTCTAAAACTCTTCCGCTTTCAGTTTTCCATTCAGGTTCCACCCCTCCTGTTTATCTTTCTTTAATCGTTGACCTGTCTCAAAAAAGACTGCCCCTACATCATAACACTGACAAGCCCATTCAGAATGAAATATTATTATGTAGCCCAGTCACCTTTTAAATAGAATGCAATCCTTATCTTTCATCAGCCTGTCAAATTTGAACTTTGCAAGTTTATTTACCTTTCTTTTTTCTTACAATACAACACTTATACTCATTTCATTTCTTATTTTAGCTTTCATTTGTTCTTCATATATAAAATGCATTGTGAATTTAACATGGGATCGGTTTCTTTACCTGTTTCAGCTGACAGGATATGTCCCATTGTGCTTCAGGCAACTAGAAGACTTAGAAGACGACAGGCCTTTTGCTTTTATTGTAGCGAAATTTAACAGAACTTAAAGTTACTACACACTTTCTTTATTTTTAAACACTAGCACTTTCTTTATTTTTAAACACTATCAACTAACCATTTATGTACTTTCTGCTTACTTTAATGGAAAAGGTTGCTGATTTATTATCAGGTAGTATTATGCAGGGAGTAAAAAGAGTTGAGGATAAAAGACACCTGAAGCAGTGACTTTGCAGATGTGAAGGGGAGATGTAGTGACATATATGCCCAAATGGGGTATGTCATTGACAGAACGAAAGTCAATGTCAAAGTCAGCATGCAAAATGCAGACCACAGTACCTCCATAATGTGAATGTTGATCACTACTATGCATATACCAAAAAACAATGGTTGAGCATGCAAAACTAAACACATTAAAAACATTAAAAAATATTGTTTTTTTTTGCAGGGAGGGAAGCCCGTCTGTGCCCCGCACACTCCCTGCTATTTGTATGTACTAACTCCAAGATCACATAAAAGCAGTGAAAGGGAACGTTCCCCTACCCAGAGAATTCTGAGACCTTGCACATCTGTTGAGTATCTGGTTACTTGAGCCAAAGTAGTTGACTAGTCAGATGTTGGCCAAACACACTGTGATACAAAACACAGAACTTGGCCAAATGACACTTAAAATCTAGGGTCATAAACATTTTTATTGGATGGCAGATATTACTTTTACATTTAAGAACTTCAAAACTTCCAGTTGAGGAAGAACCAACCTGAGGCCGTGGATTCCTTTTAAAATACAGTTTTATTTCTTCAACATGTAGCAAGCAGAGGAGTGCAGTCAAATCAAACAGTTCAGTTCTTAAAAAGTAATTTAGCGATCAGCCAAACTTATAAGTGTGATCGGTCCATTTCTTTTCCATTGAGCACTTTAGTTCGTTAGACTATACGTAATCAAACTTCATCAGAATGGTTTTAAGTAAAATACTGTAATTTGTTACATTTATGTTGTCTGAGATTGTAACAATTTTTTGTTGATAGTACATCATGACCATACTGACTAGGAGATCATAATGTTTAGTATGCATGATGACAAAGGGACAGAAAGAAAAAGAAATCTTAATGTCTGATAGTAGGCATATAACTGGTAGCATGTATAATAGTAGCCTGACCAATGTCTTTCATGTGAACAACAATTCTTTAAAAAAAAAAATGTCTTTCTTTTAACAAATCATGTATATCGTTTTGCTTGTACACATAAAATTGTCATGGAATTTTGTAAATGTCAGTTTTTGAGTGCTTTGTTTAATTTCAGTGTACCTGTACATGTGTGTGTATATATATATATATATATATATATATATATATATATATATATATATATATATATATATATCTGGAACCCAGACACTTGCTCAAATTCATCGAAGCAGCAATTTTGGGTATGTGTGAGTGGTGTGCCAGTTGCACTGCGGTGCGAGTAAGGGAATATTCCTTTACTCTACTGTAGTGCGACCTTGAAGTGAGAATATCTAAGTGGGGGGGGTGGTGCAGGGGGGCAAAGCCGCCCTGCAAAAACATTTAATTAGTGTTTTTTTTTCTACAGTTTAACGGAAGCGCTTTTTCGATTAAAGTGCTTTCGTTAAAATGTGATCGGTATATATGGATTTGGACACTTGCGTTTCGAGCAAGTGTCCTAGATCCATATATATATATATATATATATATATATATATATATATATATGTATATATATATATGGATCTACTTTGATCCATCTAATTTACATTTCAACGAAATGTAAATTTGCAGATGTACTTCTGCGAAAGTGCATTTTGTTGAATATGCACTTTCGTGATGAAAAACGCAATAAAGTAAAAAAAAAAAATAGGTAATACATGAAATCATGCAGTTTGCATGTAACCTAAGTTGTGCCTCAGTGTTTACTGTTGATGTACAACTAAGGAAACTATTGCTGACATTGTGGTACAGTGGGGATAAGGGAATATTCTCTTTTCCCCACTGTAGTGCGATCTTGGAGTGAGAATAAAAGTAGGGGAGGTGTGGGGGGTGCAGGAGGCATGCCCCCCTGCATAATAGTGTTTAGTGTATTTTGTTTTTTGTTTTTTTTTTAGGTTTTGTTGTTTTTGTTTTTTACGAAAGTGCATTTTCAAACAAATGCACTTTTGTGAAACTGCAGTAGCGAATTTACATTTCGGAGAAATACATATATGTATTCAGTCTTAGAAGGGCCGGGTAGTTTCTGAACCCACTTATATTTTAGTATTTTAGGAGTCATAGAACATGCCACAGCTGAAATTAAATAAAAGATATAATAGATTTTTCTCAGGCTGTTTGCTAACTTATAGTTTCAAGTGCTGAACATGTTTTGTACAATTTGCCAAGAAAATGATTACACTGGAAAAATTGTTTAACATGATAACATTATTATTTAATATATCTGTGAGCATTCCATAATAAAACCAGAAAAATGCATGTAAGTAGATCAAGTCATCTACTGATCGATTGCTTTTCCATTTTGAAAACTAATGAACAAAAGGAGCAGGTTCCGCTGCAGTTCTGGCTTGTTTTGCATTAGACTGGAAAAGTGCATTTGTTATTATATATACTGAATGCATTATGGCCGAGTGCTTGCTGTCATGATTCCAGTAATACTTGGATAACTACATAAATCCATGCATACATTAGTAAAATCTGAATTACATTCTTGGTACAGAATTCATTTTTGTATTAATTAAATTGGTTTGTAAAACAGCTTTTGAAATGGTTTCTGTACTGTGCTATTGTTTTACATAGTTTCCATATAAGTGATTGAGGGCCATTTGATTAGGTTCTAATTGCCTGAACTAATGCACTTGCTCATAGATCATATCCTTGTTATGTAGACACTAGGGGATCATGTTTCAAAATGCTACCTATTGTGTTCAGGAGTTTCTCTTTTCTCCATTGCTGTACAGACATACAGTTAGTATATGGTTTCCCTTTAAAATATTTAAATCTCATAACATCAAAGCTCACAGTACTGAGACCATAACATCAAAAACCCAAAACATTGAAAACTCACAACATCAAAACCTCAGAACACTGAAACTTTGCATCAGAACATCGAAAACTACAAAGCACATGTAAATAACATCCCCTCCACCTATAACACCACCAAACTAACAACCACACATTTTACTACATTTCTGCAGGGGTACAAGACCCCCTGCACCCCCCATGTGGTGGGGGTCTCCCCCCCGTAAATTAAATATACCAACTCTGAGATCGCACTACAGTGGAAAAACATTAATTCCCTAACCCCACTGCATCTTGATCACCATAAAGAATGTACACATAATGTCTAAATCATTTACCTGTATGGCCTAAAAACACATACACTGTGGCAAAATAAACACTATATAAATAGTATAAATTCCTACATTATATAAATAATAACTATATAAATAAAAACTAAAACATCTTCTACTGATACCACAAGAATAACAGGTTAAACTATAACATTTACATGTTTGATGATACACTACTCAATGTTATACATTTTCAATGTTATGAAATTTGATGTTAAGAGTTTTCAGTGTTTTGGGTTTCTGATGTTATGGTCTTGTTTTGAGATTCAGTGTTATGATATTTAGATGTTTTGAAGGGGAACAGAGTATATATATATATATATATATATATATATATATATATATATATATAAAAAAAATGGAAAGGAATGTAGCTGCAAGGGAAAGGGGTCTTGCCCCCTGCAAAAACACTTCTTTCATCCTGTCCAGGTGGTTATTAGGTGAATTATTCTCTCAATCATTTGAAGTTGAGCAGATGACTTTCCAAGGGTAATGTCTTAATTATTCATAGGGGAAACATTTTAATGTGACATCACAGCTTAATATGTTACTTTGACTTGTGACACACACAATTGCAGTTTGCTATACTTCATGTCCTAGTTTTTCTACAGCTAAAGTCATTCACTCATTCATTCTTTTATGCATTTATGCATTCATGCATTTATTTATACATTCATGGCACACATCTGACAGGCCTAATAGTTAATTTTTCATGTCGATATTAGGGTGATATGTTCCACTACGAGTGGAACAATGCGAATGCACCAAAGATCAGAATCACAGAACTGCATTCACAAAAAAAAAGCCAAAAAACACTTTTTAAAGTGTTCCCGCAGGCACCCCCTGTTATTGGGCCAAGCCAACCCCCCACCATGAACATATATACTTAACAACTCCACAGTTGCATCAACTCGCAAAAAGGTGAAATTTCCCCAAAAAGAGAATCACTTCCAGCACAACTTGCCAATAGTGATTTCCTGTGGTGGAGCTCTAATTATCAGCAAGATGAACCTTGAGCAATTTAAGCTCAAGCATTCAATTTTCATCCATCAGTAGGGTAATAAAGGCATGCAGTTTAAATGGGCAGTATTGCTGATTAGTTGCTTCCTTTAAACTTTATAAACCACAGAGTAAGAGCTCACAATATCGATTAAAGTGTTTTTTTTTTTAATTTCAGTGTTAAAGACAACAGTCTAACCCTTTTATACAAGAATGTGTAAATAATAAGTCACTGATGTGAGATTTGTCATTCAAACTGATTTTGTTTTACTTATGAATGCCTCTTTTAAAAGCAGTGAAGGGATTATGGACTTATTTTCATTTAACTATTTTACATTTTTGATGGTGTAGACATGTTTATAGTATAGGTAGCATTATTCTGAAGTATTTGAGTACAACTTTGTCAATCAATAAGACACTGCCATTGCAGAGATGTCAATCTTCTTTTTTTTTTGTTAATTTCTAGGGACTTCCAGGACCTCCTGGTCTTCCTGGAGAATTGGGCCTGCTGGGACCTTTGGTAAGTTTTATTTATTTATTTATTATTTTTCCTGTATATTATATAAGCATACCTTACCTGGAATCTTGGGACACACCTGTATGTGCATTTATTATCTGAGACATTGTTATACATTTATTACCAGGAGTATATCTGTGCATGTATTATATCCCAGCATTACCAGGGGGCATTGTTATGTGCATATTACAAAAAATATGAGTATCCCAAAGGAAGTAGATCTATTTTGTAGCAATGAACTGAAAGAATTCCATCAGCTTTCATTTCAGCCACATTCAAACTTTGGGGGAAAAAAGTAGAAATAACTATTTTGTAATGTGCTCCTCATTAGTGCTTAATCTGTTTTTAACTGTTTCTGTCATAGTTGCTAAAATACAACTTTTAAATACATGTTTATTTATTTTTGTTAGTTTTAATGTTCAACACTGAATATTCCTGAGTTAAATTAACATAGTATCTTGCTTGCTATCTCATGTGTTGCTCATTAAGTTGAAATCAACTAGCAACAAAAATGCAATTAACACACAGTGGTACAAAGGAAGTGATTTTACACAGAAAGGTCAGCATATAAAATACCATTCCTAAAACCGTCAGCATTCAAATAAACAATGCGATGGCCGTTGAAATGGAAGGAAAATACAAGGTACTTCAAGAGGAAGTTTTTCTTCCAAACTATCAGTGCAGACCTCTCTGATTAAATGTAATATTTTGAAATCATGTTCACAGCATTAAGGGCATAATCCCATCTTCCTGAGAACCACATAAAATATCCTTCCAAAGATTTCACACAAAAATGATCTTATCCCCTCCATATCTTTACATATTCTAAAAGTACCAACAGCTCAAAGATGGCAGGAGATGTTGATATGCAGATCTGCTTTGACATTCCAAGTCTCATCAGAGAGACTTTTTTTTTATCTTACATTTAGGGTTTGTAGTTTAAGCTAAATCACATCATATTACAGCATTTTGTTTATTGTAAAATTAAAACCTCAATGAATACATTGTTACAAACTGATATTGAAGGAACGTGGCAAATTATGTGATTTAATCTATAAAATAAAGATACTTTCAGTTGTATGTTGTAAATACAAATTGACTAGTTAACAACATTCACATTAAGTCTGTAAGCAAACTGAGGAGTCCCAGTTCTATTAGCATAAGGGAGGTACTTGAACAGCATTGTAATCATAATCAGAGGAAATGGGAATTCATATTAGAGTCTTAAATAAGGTGCAACATCCAGTAAAAATGACTCATAATGGCCAATATACTAAATCATTTTGCTATAAGATTTACATTTATGTATATTTTGTCACAGAATCTCTTTAGTATTAAACCCCTTAATATACTAAGAGATTCCTCCTTTTCAATGACAACAGCTGAAGTCATCACCTCACATTCATAATAAATGCAACAAAAAATTACTAGACCATTACTAATCAAAGCATGACAATATGTGATATTAGTTCTAAAGAATATTATACAATTAATGGGACACATGCATGTTTATTAAACTCATAACTTATTTATTTGTAGTTATTTATATTTGATAACTGGGTAGGTAGACTGGTACAAAAATCCTTTTCAGCCACAACCTGGGCCCAGGTAGGTGAATACAGCAGAAGAAGAATAAAATACAGGGGTACAAATATATACAATCTAAATCTATACACAAATACATAGATTAAGTAATAGTTTGAATATATCATAATTACATTGGAAATAACCAAGAAATAAACAGGTAATTATGCAACATATATATGTAGCAAAGTCTCACTGTACAGATCAGTTATATAATGCTTAACTGAAGAGGATGGCTAAAAGCAAGAATAGGTAGCAAAACTGTTAACTTTATGTATAAAGCATTTACATGAAGAGCTATTTTAAATTCTGCAAGAGTTTCTTTACCCTTAAATGAGGGGGAGGATTGATCCACAGGGCAGGTCCTAGTTTTGAAAAAGCCCTTTCACATACAACAGCTTTAAAAGATATGGTATACAGGGAAATGTGGCCATGTTGGGAATTTCACAGGAAGTAGGTTGGTTCTCTGTTGAGGAGATGTCTTTTCATTGGGGCCACTATCCTTCATTTAATATTTTAAGTAATAAGTAAATAGGTAGAGCTTTCAGTTACAGGGAGCCACTTTATCGTCTATTGAAGACGGCAGTAGCAAATGCCAGAGTTGGCAAGGAGAATGAATCTGCAGATGCTGGTAGTTTGTAGCCTTTTGTGTGGTAAGAAGATTGGAGAGTCAAGAGAAGTAGAGTTTATTCCATTGTAGGGAAGGAGAATATTTTAGCTAGGGACCATCTTGCTACAGAAGTTAAAAAACTCTATAGCATAGCTTCAGTGGGGAAAAATGTATTCACACTATTATCTATGTGTATGGACACGGTAAGAGAACAGTGAGGGGTAAGACCTAATTATTTGTATTCAATAATAGTGAGTATGATCTTTTTTTGTTTGTATGATATAGTAATTCTGGGTATTTGAGAGTATTTATGAGGGGATGAAAATAGTACATTAATTTCTTTTGTATGGATTATAAACAGTTTATTACTTGAAACCTATTTGCATAGATTGGAGAAGGACACTTCAAGCTGGGTTTGCAGACTGATGGGATTTTTATTAGACTGAAATAGGTAAATATCATCAGCATTCAGAATATTGATTAATGAGAACAAAGAGAAGAGTAAGGGGCCTAAAAACTGAGCCTTGATGGATCCCCATGTTAGGTGCACCAATTGTGGAAAGATGGTTATTATTGTGAACCTGAAATGTTCAATTTACAAGATAACTTTTGATCTATTTAATTGTATTTTGCCAAAGGTCAGTTTAGTAAGCTGGAAGAGCCAAAGATTAAGGTTAACTGTCTCAAATGCCTTAGTCATATGTACAAAAATACCAGCATTAATAAGGACCTGATTGATGTTACAGTAGATGGAGATGGCAGCAGATAGTAGAGCATTTTTTGTCTGACAGAAGACCATAGCTATCTAGTTGAAATGCATTTGTATGTCAACATACATAGTCACACTTAACTGTGATTTCTATCATGACCTCCACCTAGCAGCAAATTTTATATCATATTGCAGATTTGTGTCTCAGTACAGTTAATTGCTAGAAATAATCCAACAATGTATTTATTTCATTTGTTTAATTTGTTAATTAGGTAGATTGGTTGGTCTTTGACCCTTTTCAGCCATAGCACAGGTACAGTGAGCCAGTACAGGTTACAGAACAGTCTAGAATATGGAGGGACAAGGGACTTCTACCTCCATGTGGTTGACTTCTTACCGGCTAATAAACATAACTGTGACTGACAGAGGATTAATACCTGACTTGGCAAATTGTTCCTCCTTTGGGAAATTGAAGGCAATTAGAATAAAGGAAGTTTGACTGTAGTTACCAGCATTAGCTGACAGCCTTCTTCTTTTTACACCAGAACTATATATTGAGTATGGGACATCCCCAGAATGTGTGATCATGAGTCTGGTACCTTACTGGTTACCATATAAAAATAATAAGACATAATTCTTCCATTTACAAAGCCTGGTCAGACAAATACACGTTTATAGAGTTTAAAATTTATACAATATCTTGGATAGAGAATCATTTTTTAACACTATAGAGAGTTCACTATGTAGTATGTCCAGTGTAAACGTTATTTTTATATAATTCTATGGATAACCTCTATATTTAGGTTTCTGTCTAGTGTAAAGTTATTTTTATATTATTCTATGGATAACCTCTATATTTAGGTTTCTGTCTAGTGTAAAGTTATTTTTATATAATTCTATGGATAACCTCTATATTTAGGTTACTGTCTAGTGTAAAAGTTATTTTTATATAATTCTATGGATAACCTCTATATTTAGGTTACTGTCCAGTGTAAAAGTTATTTTTATATAATTCTGTGGATAACCTCTATATTTAGGTTTCTGTCTAGTGTAAAGTTATTTTTATATAATTCTATGGATAACCTCTATATTTAGGTTTCTGTCTAGTGTAAAGTTATTTTTATATAATTCTATGGATAACCTCTATATTTAGGTTTCTGTCTAGTGTAAAGTTATTTTTATATAATTCTATGGATAACCTCTATATGTAGGTTTCTGGTAAGAGAGAGAGAGTGCACGCACGCAAGAGAAATAGCCTGCTTAACATCTATTCATATAAAGTATAGTACATCCAACTGATTTCATAATGTTGTTTAAATAAAGAGAAATAATTCATGTAGCACAAAAGCCAATTTATTTTCTCATATTTATTATATAACAGGCTAAATGCCCCCATTCTATGAAGATATTCCAAATATTATGGATAAAATGTATAAACAAAGGGCACCAGATTTTCTGCGAAGAGTTGAACCTAAGGGTGGGTTGTTCTTATCTTGCTTTATCCTGTTCAGGAGAACGTCTGCACAGGTACTGGATATTGGCTGTAGGGCCTTAATAATAGTTTCTATACTGTGCTAGATTTAAGGCCATTTGAGTTGGTTCTAATTGCCTGAATGGTAGCAGAGGACATTCTTTTCTAACCCCTTGGGTTATATGAATTACTTCAAATGCCTAAGTGGTAAGTCTCAGCACCATGGGTAAATGTATTTGTCCAACACTTAATCTACAGATGAAGAATGCATATACAGAACAACAACTGCAAAAGAGGTTGTTTGACTGTTATCTGCATATTATTAAATCTGAGTATAAAGGTGAAGCATCAGAACTATTTTATAGCTTTATATGAGAAAATAAGACATAAATGTATCCTTTATTAGTCAAGTTGTTGCTGCAGTATGTTTGTTAGAGGTGGTACTACAAGAGTTTGTCACATCATTTTACTCCATTATATAAAATTGATGTGAGTTGTAATTCATTTGAGAAAGCTATATGTCAAAATGCATTTTTGAGAATTCACAAATTTTATAATTTATATATATATATATATAAATATATATTTTCAGTGGATGGTGCTTGATTGTTGTTTTTGAATTTTCAGTTTATTCATCGAACTGTCTGTTTACTGAACTTAAACATTTATTGGTTTCATGGCATGATTCCAGTTTGATGGGATGATATTGCTAAAGATGTTTTCTTGGACTAAATGGCAGAAAAAGGGCCCAAGAAGATAAAAAGACCTGTTCTTTATAATGCAATCATTGCATGGTACCTTTGCCATTTGATGGGAGGTACCAAAGTTTTAGTTTCTTGGAGAAAGATAAAGTAAAAGATATTCTTAGCTGTCATTTTTAAATATATTGTTATTGTCAGAAGATTTGGTTGTGATAATATGGAAAGCATGTTCTCACTTTGCTAAAAATATGTTAAAGGCAAAGACCTGTCTGGCTTGGGTTTGAGATGGTTAACAAATATATGGGAAGCTTTCAGCTGAGTATTGACCTTCTCTGTTATCATTACTGTAGGGACATGAAGGAAAATGTGGGCTGCAGAATTAGCCCAAGGCACTTATATTGTGTAAGTTGACATATTTGAATGTTTCTGGATTGGATATGATATGACCAGTAGTTTTCACTCATGGAGAAAAACTCAGTCTTTGTAGAATTATATTATCTGAATATCATGTGGATATTGCCAGGTTAAGAGCTACTGTAATGCCATTTACAGGCATGGAGAACTATACAGGGACAAGAGAAGAGTCTTGTTTTATATTGTCCCTTCTTCAGAAGTATAGTTTCATGACTGTACCCGAAATGTTTGCTATGTCACAAGTGATAACTTAATAAAGGTATTTAAAAAAAAGTTTGTTGGGATAAGTGATTGTAAATCCAGCACAGAATATTTCAGGTGATACCTTTGTAGTTTGAGCTTGTAGAAAATAATTTGATGGCCATCATAAATGGTCTAGTAAGGTATGTAACTATGCTGCCACTAAGTCTTTTGACCAGGGATGAAATTATGCTATCAGTTACAATGTATGCAGTTATCAGACTATTATTTTCAGGGCTAAAACCCTGCTGACTGTTTACAAGAATACCATATGTATTAATTAATGTGTTCAAATACTTATTTGTATATGATTTTTTCCTAAAATTCTAGAATATATTTAATGTGGATCTCTATCTCATGAGGTAAGGCAGGTGATGGCTTTTTGGAATGATTATTGCTACAGAATATTTAAACTAAGGGGGATAAGATGTGGAATCTTTTGTTAATGTGTGATTTCACTAAGTGAAATTGCTGATATATCTGATTGAAAAATCAGCTTATTGAAATGTACCGGCTTTTTCACTTTAAAAAAGTTATCCTATGTAACAGTGACAGTTAGAATCACTAATAAATAAAATAGAAATAATGCTTTTGTTCCAATTCCAAAAATTTATCAGAACCTTACGCTTATCAATCGTGTTATCATTAATTAAGAAAACAATTCATCACATGATCACATCTACCAATCAAAGAATTATTAAAGATTCAATATAAATAAAATAAAATACTTGAGTATATGACGTTAATAAATCTTATTTTAAATAGCATTAATCATAATGTGTCTTTTTTACTATGAGATCACTGTACAGTGGGGATGGGGGAATTCACCCTTTCACCACTGTAGAGTGATCTTGGAATTGTTATATATAAGTAAGAGGGTGAGGATAAGGAAGCCTCCCTGCAAAAGAAAAAAGAAAAAAAATATTTTGTGTGATTTTCGATCCCTTGTGGACCAATGCTTGTCTTGTTCAATGATTTAGGATGGTTCAAGGAGAAGTTAGTCTCCTGGGGGATAACATCTGTGGTCAAGGATTGCTGCAGTCTGTAATGGTTACAGGTGAATACCATGTTGGTTAGCCTTTGATTTTCTCTGAAGTTTTTCAGATAGTTTTATGTGCGGTGAATACCATGTTGGTTAGCCTTTGATTTTCTCTGAAGTTTTTCAGATGGTTTTATGTGCACCTCCCTACCCCAAGATGGGGTGAGACAGCAGTGACTACTCATGCCAGTCCTCCCTGGACAGCTCCTACATGGATCAGAGGCAGTAATCAAATTCAGTTCACCTGCGACCTAGTTAGAACATTACCCATTTATACATCACACAGCTGGCTCAATGCTATACAATTTATCTAGAACTCCCCGATTGAGGCACTTAGAGATATTCTTCCTTCCTGCATTCCCTGCCCAGGCATAAGAGCCAAACTGCAGCTGTGATTGCTTACAGGGCTGCTTTCTTATCTATATTCTGCTGCTTACTGGGAATAGGCTCTGCCTATATGGGATCTGAATTGCATAAAGCAGGTATAGAAAACACTGAACTGCTGGCTGGAGAAATTATTGGTGTAACACTGCATCACAAAAGTGCTGTATTTTTATGTTTTTTTAAGAACACTGTTAATAGTGTACTCAACTGTTAATATGTTACATTGTTAATTGCAATTACTGGAAAAGCATTTCCAATTTAACATGTTGCTTTTTCTGATTTTAGGGTGACATTGGAGCTGTTGGACAACCTGGCCCCCCAGGGCCTCCTGGACCCAGGGTAGGTAACTTTAAAAAAAACTGTCAATGCTTTGACCACTCAGAAACTCATGTGCTGTGAAGGGCTTTGCTCATAAGTACCAAATTGTGCAATCAGGTTCAAAGTTTACACAAGGTCGCCATGCAAGATATTTAAAAACAAAATTGATAACATACAGTGTGCCCATGAGATAATTCAGCATGACATATTTATTGAGTGTTTATCTTGGTTTCTAACATGTGTTGCATGGCAAAGTGGGAGAGTAACTATATAGCAGGAGAAGTTCCTCAGTCAAATACCAAGGTATTTTATCCTGTTCAAGTTTATAATTGCACTTCTACATCTCATAAACAATTCTGCCTGTGGAGAGTTTGAGAAACATTAGGGCATAACTGTTTCTCTTGACCTTACCAATTCTGACACATAACCACAGGACACCAATTAGGGAATGTCACTTCACTGGTCTCACTAGAATAGGATTTATATAACTCCCAGGATTCTGTGCTTGAAGGAATTTTCTTAGAAATATAATTTTGTGTTTTTTAAGCCACTGTGCACTCTGGGTTACAGTAGTATGGTTTATTTAATGTACGCTGTCGGTCTCATAGTATCACATTTAACCTCTTAACCACTGAAGAGCATCATGTTTAATGAAAGGGTTGCACCAGGGATTTTAATTTGTAACTTACATTTGTTTCCCTTTCTATTGGACACATTTAAGTAGTATATGTAATTGTGTTCTGCCTTAATTAAATCAAGACTGCTTATTTTTCTGATGAGCTGTAGTGATTGTGTTTATGCTAGCAGTTGGGAGACATGGAAGGATCAACCATATTTTATTGAACTTATCACAGGCATGGGAGTGAATGTAAGGATAACTCTGGTAAAGTGACCTTATGAGTGGTGAAGCATGAATGAGTGAGTGAGCTACCTAGCATCACAGACAGGTGTCTATTTACAGAGTGGATAAAAGGCTGTTTCAAATTTAGTTTAATATGCTTGTCTTCAAAATCAAAGAAATAGCAAGCATATACCATGTATGCATTTGTGTACATTTGCTAAAGTTTACTTATTTGTTTGATCATTTATTTGTCATGAGATGTATTAGAATTTTGTATAGCATGTTTATTAGGATTTACATGTTCTATCAACTACCCTTTAAGCCTGCCATTTCTGGATCTTTTTATTCAGTTTTGAAAATGTTTGCTGTACAGAAATATGCACTGACTGGGGATGAGGGCTATGCAATAATTGTGTGGAAAGGGGGCTACATTCTTGAAGGTTACAAAGAACTTTAACAATACTGGCTATGCCCTGAGTGTCATCATTCTGTTTTAACGTTGTCTGTGGATGAAATTCTTCATCTTTAGCAGTTACTGCTGTTTTCATGCTTGGAGCTCTCTGCTACTTTTAAAACTTATTTTCCCTGGATATTTCATAATACTCAGTTTTAGTTTTAGTAGCATGCTTACTTTTACATTCAGTGTGTTTCCTCTACTCTTTTTAGTTATGTATGTTTTCTTAGTTCTATCCTTCTGGTGAATGATCTGGAGTGAATGTGCTTTGCATATAATTATGTTCCTCAGTGGTGTAACCAAGACTTGGAAAATGCTACAGGTGTGTGAAAAAAGTTTGTGACTTTCTTAAAACTAAATTTCACTGAGCTGTTTCCTTTTTTTCTATTTTTGTGTGTGTGTTTGTGTATTTACGTGCCTTTTGTATGGCTCCTGTATTTGACTCAGAAGTAGTGATCCCTGAATGCCTATTTTATGGAAGTTAAATTGTTTAATTTCATTTGTTGTAGTGTGCTTGATGTTTTGAATTACTCATATTTAAATAAGGTTCATAAATGAAGCTACGTTTTTAAGTATTCAGTCAGGGGTAGCATCACCACTGTATAGATATTTAGCTACATGTTTACAATTATAACAAAGTGTCATCTGCTCAGTGACTGATACAAGGGAGCGGGGTCTCAGAAAGGCCCATTACCCGTGGTAAGCTTTAACACAGGTTGCTAACCTGTGGCAGATGCTCTTTCTATTTCAGGGTCAGACCCATCACAGTGATTCTACATGGTGAATAGAATCACAAACATGAGATGTTTCTGCAGCAGTGCTATATGTTAATGAGGCACTCCTGGGAAGGAGCCTATACTACTTAGTTATGTGTTCACCCTCAGAAATGCTTGCAGAAAAGGGATTTACACATCTAAATAATACAGAGAATCTCAGGGCTGCATAACAGCATGGACAACCATGCAAATTAACAAAGCCAAATCAGTACCTTCCCCCATTACTTCCAGTTGGAGAGACTGCAGGTGAGTGTTGTGAAGTAGAGAGGAAGTGGTGGGGTATTTTTGAATGTGTATATAGTTATGGAAGAGTGTGTGTGTGTGTGTGTGTGTGTGTGTGTGTGTGTGTGTGTGTGTGTGTGTGTGTGTGTGTGTGTGTGTGTATGTGTGTTTTATAGTTGAATGGGTGAATGGGCGAATATGTTTGTGAGTGCATTCAGGTGAGGGAGATGTCATGTACAGTGAGAGTCCATGTGTGTATGTGTCTGTGTGTGTGTGTGTTTGTGTGTGTCTGTGTGTAAGAATGCCTGGATGTGTGTAGGAGAGTGACTTGGGGGGATTTATGGTCCACCATCATAGCCCTCAAATTCTTTGTTCAGGAATGAGACAAAAATAATGGATAGGCAAAGACCTCAAATCATGAACAATTTATAAATATTACACTAATTCACTTAAAAACTTAATTGAACAACAGGTTTTGGATCACAATGCATTTTTGAAGAATGAGAAGTACGAAACCCTAATGTCTGGTATTATTGGCTGACCGTAATCCTCAGAGATTTATTTTATGAGGCTCAAGTGAAAATAAGAGACAAAATAAGGGACATTCTGTAAAATGAGTCACAGTTGAGAAGTAAAGAAATGTGTCTATTTTTGTGAGTATGGGTGAATCGGAGAGTCCATGAGAACAATTAAGTGGAATGGATGTCTTGTGTAGTGAGTATCTGTGTGTGTGTCTGTGTGTGTGTGTGTGTGTGTGTGTGTGTGTGTGTGTGTGTGTGTGTGTGTGTGTGTGTGTGTGTGTGTGTATGTATGAGTGAGTATCTGTGTGTATGTGTGTGTGTGTCTGTCTGTATATGTACGTGTGTGAGCATCTGTGAATGTCTGCATGTGTGTGTGAGAGAGTGACAGGGGGGGGTATACTTGTGCCAAATGATACTTGGGCCTCCAGTGATAATTACTACTGAAAAGTGCTCTTTAGCCCTGGAGTTAGTTGCAACAGATTCAGAGACATTCGGAGTACTTGATAATGAGATTATACATGTCTCTGAATCACATGTTCCATGTTTGCATAAACTGCAGTTTTTGGACAATACAGTTTATGCAAGTGCAGGGATCTTTTTCTGGAATTATAGCAAGAGTTTTATCTAGTGAAATCCTAGTGATATGTTAATACAGATATTTAACTCTTTTTCTGTATGCCTAACTACCTACCACATTATCATTCTGGCTATTTATTTATGTATTTATTTATACATAACTAAATGTTTGAATGATAAAAAAAATATTTTGTCTTGGACTGTCTCATCCCAAGAACTACATAACCATACCAGGTTGCATTTTGGACTGTTTATTTATTAAGCAGGACAAATACACTTACAAGTCACTTTAAATGTCATGCAGGAATATAGGGAGAAGAAAAAATAAAAGGTAAGTAATCACATAGACCATGTTTAGCTACATTTGGATTCATGATAACTCACTGAAGGCAGTTTTAGTGAACATAAAATATTTGAAAAGTTTTTATCAAAACTGCCTTCACTGAACATCTGAGCAACTCTTTTTTTGCAGGAGGTCTACAAATACACTTATATCCCCCCCAAACTTATATATACCAACAACAAGATTGCACAATACTGGAGAAAGAGGCAAACTTCACTGTTACTGAAGGTAGTTTTGGTGAACATATTTTGATTCTTTTATATTCACTAAAGGCAAATTTAATGAATTGAGAGGTACCGATCCTATATACCTATATAGTGTTAAAAAATGTTGTCACCCTTTACAGGCACTGAATAGTACTTTCCTCCTGATAAGGTTGGTCTAAATTTATGTCTATTCATCCAACTGTCAAGTCTAAGCCTGAAGTACTTTGTTTGACCTGTAGTAATAGTTTATGCTGAAGGCTGAAAACATGCTGAGTTATGAACTTAGCTGTACAATGAGTATTTTTTATCTGTTGGTATAGGTTTAGTTCCCTGTAGTGGAAGCTTGTAGAGCCGCTGGTTTTGTGATGGAATAGGGGTTTGAAAAGTCAGACAGAGATCACCTCAGAGGAGCCAGTAAACTACTGAGCAGATGTACTAATCTGTTTAGATAGTTGAAGGATTTAAGGCCCTTCATTTTCTTGGTTAGAAGTGCTTGGTTTTCCAGTTGAGCACTCTGAATTTGTGCTAACCAAATGAATGCACTATCTCTGATGACAGGTCTGAAAAGGGGAAGAGTGCAGTAGAAGGGTAACATGTTTGGATCTTGAACATACTGCTTTGTAAATTAATTGGGCCAGATAGAAGGATTTCCTGACTATGGTGGAAACTTCATAACAAAATGAGAGAGAACTGCCCACATACAAGTGGCCATATCTCTTATAAGTATATTGCTTTGAAGACCAATACTATTTATTGCACATGAAGTGGGAACAGCTCTTTTGTCAAAAGCCACTACTCTGTACTTTTTTGCATTTAGCTTGAGACCGTTTTTGGAGTATGAATCATGAGCATATTTGGGTCTATATTATAACATCAAAGTCTTAAAACTTCGACTGTTATAATATCAACCCCTATTCAGTGAACGCTTGAAATAGCAAAGCTGCAGAACACCAAATACTTTCCTAGGGAAATTATTCTGTGGGCCATTTCTGCAGCTTCCCTATTTCGACTGTGGAGCGAAGGTTATGGACCGGGTTTAGGTAAGTGTGCAAACGAAGGTGAGTGTGCGATAGGTACTTTAGGGTTAGGGAGCGGGTAAGGTGAGTGTGTGATAGGGACTTTAGGGTTAGGGAGTGGGTAAGGTGAGTGTGCGATAGGGACTTTAGGGTTAGGGTGCGGGTAAGGTGAGTTTGTGATAGTTAGGGACCTTAGGGTTAGGGAGCGGGTAAGGTGAGTTTGTGATAGTTAGGGACCTTAGGGTTAGGGAGTGGGTAACGTGAGTGTGCGTTAGTTAGGGACCTTAGGATTAGGGTTGGGTTAAGGTAAGTGGATAGCTAGTAGTGTATGTACAGTTTAGTGTAGGGTTCTGTGAAGTGTGTATGTGTGGATTATGTATATTGGTGTGCTTGTGCTGTGTGTGTGTTTTCTCAGAACAGTGAATTTTTTCCCTTGGAAAAAAATGCTGTTCTGAGCATTTGAGTATATCACATTTCGAGATTCCAAGGTCAAGCTTATGGTGTTCAACATTTTGGAATTTCCATAATGTGATATAGACCTGCATATTCCAGGTTTTGCTGGATCTGTTTAGTATCTGTCGATGAGCAGATAGAAGGCTCAATATACAGCTGTCTGGTCAGCCATACCTCTGCGATATTGGGTTGGATGTCTGCAAAGTAAATGCCAAATGAGATGGACCATCACTGATCCCTGCAGAACTCAGTTAGTTACAGTTTTACATTCAGAGAGAAAGTACCAGCAATTTTCAGAACTCAGAATCTGTTGGAGAGCCAGTTTGCAATCCAGCAGATAGGGTATGAGTTTCCATTACATTTGTCTAATTTTTCAGCAATGTCACTATCGGGAAAGTAGTGTGCATGACCTGGCCATTGTCCACAGCTACTGTAACCTTTTCAAAGAGGTTTACTAGGCTCAGCATCTAGGAGCTGCCCTTAATAAATGCAAACTGACTAAATCAGCTTCCTCTGTCTGCATAAATGAGTTCCACTTTGAGACATTCCATAGCTTTGCATACAAGGTGATGAGGCTGATAGATTTAAAATTACCTGGATCTGTAGTAAGGCTGCCGTTGTATACATGAGTCATATTGGCTGGTCTCCAGGCATCAGACACAAACCTTGCGGATAGGCTAAGGATGAGCAGCTGTAGCAGAGGCTGAAATAGTGCATATTTGGCATTGATGAGAATGAAGCATGATAGGTTGTCTGGTTCCATGGAAATATTCAGTTTAGCCTGTGAGAGGGATTTCTAAGACTTACTCTAAAGTGATTTCATGGGAGACAAAATGTTAAGGGATAATGACTATGACAATGAGTGTCAAATGGATAGTGCAGTCACCAAATCTGTCTGTTAATATATTGTCTATATCCTTGGGATCAGCATGTGTGATATTAATTTGGATGAGCTTAATACTTTCTAAGACATTATTCCTTAATATCCTGACATAATTGAAGAAATATTCAGTTTAGCCTGTGAGAGGGAATTCTAAGACTTACTCTAAAGTGATTTCATGGGAGACAAAATGTTAAGGGATAATGACTATGACAATGAGTGTCAAATGGATAGTGCAGTCACCAAATCTGTCTGTTAATATATTGTCTATATCCTTGGGATCAGCATGTGTGATATTAATTTGGATGAGCTTAATACTTTCTAAGACATTATTCCTTAATATCCTGACATAATTGAAGAATTTAGATTTAAACATTCATAGCAATAGTTTTTGCACTCCCTCATAACATCATTTGCATCATTTTCATGTGTAAGCACTTCTTGTCTAAAATATCAATTTCTTTGAAATTCTAAGTTAGCCAAAGACATGACATGCACAGCCATCTATTCTGCAGTGTGAATAGGCTAACAGTAATATGACATACAAACTGACTCAGTCATTAATAATTTAGATATGCCCAATTCAGTCAAAGGCTGCAGACCCCCCCCCCCCAATAATCACCCAAACATCACTGAGGGAATGCCTTTTTTCTACCCCTACTGATCAGGGAGCACAGCACATGTCCCTGGTCTCCTGTTACGTTAGACTGATCATGTGACCTTATTGTGCTGCAGACAGTAGTGCTTCCAAAAAAACTGAAGCTACATACTTAACAGATTCCATTATTCATTCCTTAGGTTACATTACTAAGTTTTCCTGCTGCACTTCCTGTCCCCAGTCAATGCTGTTCAATCCCAACTCTCAGCTCTTAAACTGCCCACACAGTCACCAGGTACGGCAGGATCAATTCATGTACTCATCTAGCCATTCTATATCTAATTGTAATGCATTATTAGTTTCAAAAGAAAGAATATTACCTGAATGAGTTGGCATTGGCTGATTTTCACACCTGACTTCTTAGAACAACTCACTTGACTGACTCTTTTGCATCACCACTCCAACCTCCTATTCTGAATCTTCTTCTGTGTGCCTAGATGTTTGGCCATTGAAAAGGGAATACAAATAATTTCCAGAATAAATAAATCCATACACATGCATCTCTTTAGAGATACTTGATTAAGATAAAACAAGGACAACATTATTATATTATTTTTACATTAATAAGTTTAGGTTGTTTAGAAAGGCTTTATGGGGCATTTAAGATAGCTTTGGGAAATTTGGAAAGCTGTTTAAATGTGAAGTTGTATTCAAAAACTATGAGCTAGATGGATATTAGAATTGATTTGGGGGTATGAAATCATGTTATGATATTTGTAACAGAGTAGTAACAAGAAGCTTCTATAGTAAGCTGATATTTGAATGCAGGCCCGAATTCTGAGTAGGATTTAATTGTTTTTGTATTGGACGGAAGTACCTCGCCAGTTAGGGGGTCTAGGATGGAGAAGTAGTTATTACACTGATGTTTAATGTTGGAGGTATATATGGTGGAGTATTGCTAGAGTGTGACCTAATACTGTAGATTGTTATTCAATGGGTTAGCAGTAATCTGGGAAGCGGAAGGCAAAGGGTTCGTTTTTCAGTAACTTGAACAAAATGGAGCACAAGAAAATTGCTACTCTTTGTTTAATTGGTGACCCTTTGATGCCAAATAGAAGATACAATCACTGCAGCTTATCTCTGTATTACAGTAATCTGAGTAGGGGGATGCACTCACACTTCTGCTAACTCTGCATACTAACTCTAAAATCACACTGGTATGAGGCAGTGGAATTGTGTTCTTTTACTGGCATCCATAATGTTCTTTCTGTGTCCAGCATATTGACCTTGAAGTTGGTATATTTAGTTAGCAAGGTATCTTGCACAGTCCCTATGACTACACACACACACACACACACACACACACACACACACACACACACACACACACACACACACACACACACACACACACACACACACACACACACACACACACACACACACACACACTCGATATATGGACAATAGCAATGACTACCTACAGAAAAAGAAACAGTTATTCATCCTTACTGCATGCCAGCGTTGTCTTTCATTCTTTCTATAGTCTATAATTTCATGCTTGACTGAAATGCTGTTTACACTTTCTACATATCAGTTTCAGTTATTTAGTACTTAAGTGAGACAAGGATCAGTGTTATAACATTAGTCTAGTTAGCAATTTTACTGACACGGGTGAAGCCTCTGTGGTAAGACTTACTGAGGGATGGAAAACTCAGTATGACCACTGGATGCAGCATTGATTGCAGTGATTATTGCTGTTATACAAAAGTATTTTTGTAAATGTATGTTATCTTTTCCTTAAACAGCTTTGTATGTTAAACGTTTTTGTATGCATCTCTTCTGTATGTTGAAATGGCTTGGAAACAGTACCTTTGTTTAAGCACAGTGTATGTGTACATCATTATATATGCTGATACATACATTGGAGACTGTAAAGTGGTGGCAGGGGAAAGTATAGTTAGGCAGCATAGGATGGTGGTTTGTAGGATGACATTGGTGATCAAGAAGAGCAGGAGGAGTGTGAAGGCAGCACCAAGGATCAAATGGTGGAAATTGAAAAAGGGTAATTGTGAGGTGGAGTTCAGGGAAGAGTTAAGACAGGCACTGGGTGGCAGCGAAGAGTTACTGAATAGCTGGGTAACTACAGCAGAGCTAGTAAGTGAGATGGCTAGAAAGGTGCTTGGTGTGACACCTGGAAAGAAGGAGGACAAGGAGACCTGGTGGTGGAATGAGGAAGTACAGGAGAGTATACAGACAAAGAGGTTGGCGAAGAAGAAGTGGGATTGTCAGAGAGATGAAGAAAGTAGACATGAGTATAAGGAGATGAGGTGCATGGCAGAGAGAGAGGTGGTGAAGGCTAAGGATAAGGTGTATGAAGAGTTGTATGAAAGGTTGGAAACTAAGGAAGGAGAAAAAGACCTGTACTGATTGGCTAGACAGAGGGAGTGAGCTAGTAAAGATGTGCAGCAGGTAAGGGTGATAAAGGATAATGAGGGAAACATACTCACAAGTAAGGAGAGTGTGTTGAGCAGATGGAAAGAGTACTCTGAGGGGCTGATGAATGAAGAGAATGAGAGGGAGAGAAGGTTGGATGATGTAGGGATAGTGAATCATGAAGTGCAGTGGATTAGCAAGGAGGAAGTAAGGATATCTATGAAGAGGATGAAGAATGGAAAGGCTGTTGGTTCAGATGACATACCTGTTGAAGCATGGAGCTGTTTAGGTGAAATGGCAGTGGAGTTTTTAACTAGATTGTTTAATGAAATCTTGGAAAGTGAGAGGATGCCTGACGAATGGAGAAAAAGTGTTTTGGTACCAATTTTTAAGAATAAGGTAATGTGCAGAGCTGTAGTAACTACAGAGGGATTAAATTGATCAGTCACAGCATGAAGTTATGGGAAAGAGTAGTGGAAGCTAGGTTAAGAAGAGAGGTGCTGATTAGTGATCAGTAGTATGGTTTCATGCCAAGAAAGAGCACTACAGATGCGATGTTTGCTCTGAGAGTGTTGATGGAGAAGTACAGAGAAGGTCAGAAGGAGATGAATTGTGTCTTTGTGGACTTACAGAAAGCATATGACAGGGTGCCTAGAGAGGAGTTGTGGTATTGTATGAGGATGTCGGGAGTGTCAGAGAAGTATGTTAGAGTGGTACAGGATATGTACGATGGTAGTGTGACAGTGATGAGGCCTGCGGTGGGAGTGACAAATGTGTTTAAGGGGGAGGTGGGATTACATCAAGGATCAGCTCTGAGACCTTTCTTATTTGCAATGGTGATGGACAGGTTGACAGACAAGATCAGACAGGAGTCCCCGTGGACTATGATGTTTGCAGATGACATTGTGGTCTGTAGTGAGAGTAGGGAACAGGTGGAGGAGACCCTGGAGAGGTGGAGATGTGCCCTAGAGAGAAGAGGAATGAAGGTCAGCAGGAGTAAGACAGAATATATGTGTGTGAATGAGAGGGAGGATAGAGGAATGTTGAGGATGCAGGGAGTAGAGATGGTGAAGGTGGATGAGTTTAAATATTTGGGATCAACAGTTCAGAGTAATGTTGAGTGTGGAAGAGAGGTGAAGAAGAGAGTACAGGCAGGATGGAGTGGGTGGAGAAGAATGTCAGGAGTGATTTGTGACAGACGAGTACCAGTAAGAGTGAAAGGGAAGGTCTACAAGAGGGTAGTGAGACCAGCTATGTTATATGGGCTGGAGACAGTGGCAATGACAAAAAGGCAGGAGTCAGAGATAGACGTGGCAGAGTTAAAGATGTTAAGATTTGTACTGGGTTTGACAAGGGTGGACAGGATTAGGAATAAGTATATTAGAGGGTCAGCCCAGGTTGGAAGGTTTGGAGACAAAGCCAGAGAGACAAGATTGCATTGGTTTGGACATGTGCTGAAGATGGATGCAGAGTATATTGGGGAAAAAGATGCTAAGGATGAAGCTGCCAGGTAACAGAAAAAGAGGAAGGCCTAAGATAAGGTTTATGGATGTGGTGAGAGAGGACATGCAGGTGGTTGGTGTGACAGAGCAAGATGCAGTGGACAGGAAGAAATAGAAACAGATGATCTGCTGTGACAACCCCTAATGGGAGCAGTCGAAAGAAGAAGAAGACATAAACAATACATTGATGAAATATGTTTACTGCCACTGACAAGGTTGGTTCTAAATGGTCTCTATCTTAATTTTAACATTTAATAGATGTTCTGAATAAAAAGTTGCAAAACATGATTATATGGTGGCCCATTGCACATATTTTGGCTTGAAGGGGCAGCTGAATTATTTACTTAGTTTTTGCAGGTGTTGTTCTGAAATTGCAATGTGTCAGAATAGTGAGAGCAGTATTTCACCACTGTTAAAAAGAACTTCTTTAGCTGGTCAGATATGAGGATTTTTAGAAGAGGTATATAATTCTTACCATTTTACCCTTTTATGGTTTATTAATGTCTTCAACTCTCTTTCATCATCACCATTATATGATATGTACAGTTTGCTTTAAGTCCTAGAGTTTGCAGATAACACAAAGATAAATAAAAGTTACTATAACTAATTTAAATATTAGCAGCTTTGTAAAACGTCTTGACATTTAAAGTATTGCACAGTGAAAACTGTCCTGGCTGGGTTTTTCTTGCAGATTTTACTAAATGGTTTGTCTCTGTGACATTTCCGCCCTTTGGTTTGGATTTATACTGGAGATAGCCCAGGGTTTGTTTATTGCAAGAGCACACGGAAACTTGTAAATATTGCTTTTCAGTAGAATAGCTCCTGAAAGAAAAAAGATTGAGAGAGGGTTTATAGGTTGGATGAAAAGAATAATAACACTGCTTTAATGTGTCCATACTCTGTTCTTGCTTTATACATTACTGAAGCTGATGCACAACCCCAGTCACTGTGTTCTTCTGAGTCCAGTGTTTAAATATTACATTATGTATAGTGGTAATATATTTGAACAAAATATGACATACTTACCTGAATGCAGACTGACTTTTTTTGTTCAGGATGATGATGATGATGATATCAATGTAGTAAAAGTGTCAGAGCCCACACATGTTACATATAGGCAATTACATGCAAGACTTAAGTAAATGGGATATGTTCTGGTCAGTAAGTAATGTAAGTGTAATATATACACGTGTATAAATATATATATGTGTGTGTGTTTGTTTGTGTGTGTGTGTGTGTGTGTGTGTGTGTGTAACAGTGTAATATAACACACACACACACACACACACATATATATATATATATATATATATAGAGAGAGAGAGAGAGAGAGACACACACACACACACATATATATGTGTGTATGTGTATATATATATATATATATATATATATATATATATATATATATATATATACACACTTTATTTTTACTACTTCATAACAGATCTGGTCTACAAATGATAGGACATCTGATACTTACGCTG